>NC_136977.1:56666003-56723503 GCF_032717465.1 Coenobita brevimanus
CTTCTGACTTTAAATATCCACTTTAGATACACTGTTGTAATGATGGTGCTCTGTATTCCTTGCTAGAGATAATTTTCAGCCACATCCATGGTAGGAATTGTTGTTATATGCATGCTTGAAGGAAAATAGGTTTATTCTTGTAGACATCAGTAATATAGGATGTCTTCGTAATCCTCCGGCGCGATTTCTTCTTCTGCCTCTTCTTTCTTTTTCTTTTTTTTTTTGTTCCTTCTTTTCTTCTTTTTCTTTTTTCTTTTTTGTTCCTCCTCCTCCTCCTCCTCCTTATAGATAAAGTATTATAGATTGTAGCTTTTCCTTTTCAATCTTTTCTATGAAATTTCCATGTCAGTTTTTCCATGCTGCATGGTGGTCCTCACTTTTTCCTGCCAGTTTTAACTGGAGGGTTTGGAGACGGGGGGAGCCTTCTTGCTTTACTATCTTTATCCTTCAGCATGTAGATTAGATCTCGTAGTCATAGTCTACTTTGCAACAAGCAGCCTCGAAAGGACCATAAGGTCTGTTGCTTTTGCTTTCCTTTGTATTCTTCCTTCTCCTTCTAAATCGTGTGTGTTTGATCCAAAATAGCGAGAGTTGTCTAGGCTGCGAATCCCCTCTGTCCTGGGATCCTGTTTATAAAGGATCCAAACCTGTTTTGACGGTAGTCTCCATGGATGTCTATATTTTCAGAAAATCTATTGTCTCACGCTTCCATTAACTTAAAATATTACCTCTCCTTTGGTCATGACGTGTACCAGAGCTGTACGAGTTAAAGAAATGTGTACAGGAACAAGTTTATAGAGAATTTTAGCTTGAGAGGGTTGTTAAATACGGTTCCATCTGGTTGGGTCGGATTTTTGGCGGGTATGGCTTAATAATCAGACCTCAGTGCTCTTAGAACTAATAGCAGTGTTACACCTGATGGATCACCTCGCCAATCAGGATCACCGGGAGCGTAGTTTCATCCCCGTGTATTATATTATATTATCGTGTTGTTAGCGTGATTAGTGGGGGTGTAGGAACTGGACTGACTCCTCTCTCTCTCTCTCTCACTCTCTCTCGGCATTTCTGGCATGAGTTAAACGACCCTAGTTTTGAGTTATTTTTGTTTCTTATTATCGCCCGCCTTTTGAAGGCGGAGCGATAAAGTCCTTGCCTGCCTCTGTGTGTGTGTGTGTGTGTGTGTGTGTGTGTGTGTGTGTGTGTGTGTGTCTGTGTGTGTGTGTGTTCCCATTATATCATGAACGGGTTGAACCATGAAAATGAAACCTTCAGGGTATCAAGATATGGCCAAAATCTTGGCCGAGTTTTAGAACGGGCACTTGAGGTCAAGGTCAAGATCACCAAAATAGCTGCCAAAGGTCATCTAGTTTTTTTCGCCCGCCTTTAGCACCATTATATCTCACGAACGGCTGGAGCTATCAACATGAAACCTTCAGGGTATCAAGATATGGCCTAAATCATGGCCCTGACCAACAGCATAATCTGACGGGCCATTAACATTCGGCTTCCGAATGCTTTTCTTTAATTTTTTTCGTTTTTTGCGTAATCTTACCTAGCCGGAAATTTAAGATTCATTTTATTTATTTTATTTTTTTTTTGCCAAATCTCCTTGTCTCTGTTTTTGCTTTTGTCATACGTACATACGTACTTACATATACATACATACATACGTACTTACGTACATATACATATATACATACATACATACATGCATATATATATATATATATATATATATATATATATATATATATATAGATAGATAGATAGATATATAGATAGATGGATACGGGTATACCTATGCATATTTTACTTAGCTACTTGAGAAACAAAAACTTACTACTTTCTTTTTTTCTTTTTCTCGACCGTAGCTGAGTAGGCATATTTTTTATTTGTTTCTTTCATTATTATTATTTTTTTAAAATCTGGGAAGCAGAATCTTACTTCTTTATTCTTTTCTTTATCACAACCATGGCTGTGTATACATATTTTCTTTCTTTTGTCTTTCTTAATCTGTTGTTTGTAGTTAATCCGACCTATGAAATGAAGACCTAACCAGAAGGCATGTTAATTATCCCCCCACTGTCTCCCAATTGCCCCCAGTCATACCTATATTGATTACTAAATTCACCAATGCCCCGGGAACTGATTACTGGTATTGGCAACCCCCCTCCTTTGCAATTTGGGGTGTGGTGGTTGGTTTTTGTGTGGTCGAGTTGGAAGTTACGTTTTCTCTGCTTATTAGGGGTGGTGGTGGTTGTGGTAGGTGGTGGTTGTGGTTGCTGGGCCGGGTAATGATCTGTGTTGCTGTGGTGCTGTTGGTTGATGTGGTAGGTTGATGTGGTAGGTTGCTTTGGTAGGTTAATGTGGTAGGTTGCTTTGGTAGGTTAATGTGGTAGGTTGCTTTGGTAGGTTGATGTGGTAGGTTGTTATGGTAGGTTGATGTGGTAGGTTGATTTGGTAGGTTGCTTTGGTAGGTTGATGTGGTAGGTTGCTTTGGTAGGTTGCTTTGGTAGGTTGATGTGGTAGGTTGATATGGTAGGTTGTTATGGTAGGTTGCTTTGGTAGGTTGATTTGGTAGGTTGATGTGGTAGGTTGATGTGGTAGGTTGCTTTGGTAGGTTGATTTGGTAGGTTGATTTGGTAGGTTGATTTGGTAGGTTGATTTGGTAGGTTGATTTGGTTTTGTGGCTTGATTGGAATATATCTTTGGCCAGTTCATTGATAATTGCTGGTTGGTTGCTGGGAAATTTGTGGTTGAGAATGGTCGTTTGGTTGACGCTGGTTGTTTGGTAGTCTGCTGTGTGGTTCTTTGGCCTGGTTGGAATATATCTTTTTGCCTACTGATGACTGGAGGACGGTTGGATAAAGCCTGGTGCTGGAAATGGCTTGCTTGGATGGTCTCGCTGTCTCGTTGTTTTGGTGTTGGTTGATTTAGTAATGATGGTTGTTTTGGTGATGCTGTGGTGGGGTTAAGGAGTTGGTGGATGAGGTTGCTTACTTGTGTGGCATTCCCGTTTTGCTGGAGTGGTGTTGGTGGTTGTGGTGGTGGTGGTGTGGTGGTGTTGGTGTGGGTGGTGGTGTGGGTGATGGTGGTGGTGTGGGTGATGGTGATGGTTGTGGTGGTGGTGGTGGTTGTGGTGTTGGTGTTGGTGGTATTTTATTTTACCAGTGGGTTGTTTCAGTGGGTTGTTGTCTGCTGTGGTATACCGGTTGTTTTGGTGGTGCTGTGGTAGGGCTGTGGAGTATGTTGTTTGTGGCTGCTAGTGTGTGGTGTTCCTGTATGTTGGTGTGGTGGTGGTGGTGGTGTGTTAATGGTTTGTGGTAGAGGACTGCGGTTTCTATGATGATTTTCCTGTGTTGCTTTTATGATGCTAGTTGCTTTTGCAGGTTACTGGGTTTTATTATTATTATTATTATTATTATTAGGGAAGAGTAAAGTGATGGTCTTTGAGAGAGGTGATGGTCTTTGAGAAAGGTGAAGTCAGTGAATGTACAGCGAGGTTGGATGGTGAGGAATTGGAAAATGTGAGTACGTTTAAGTACTTGGGTAGTGTGATGAGTAAGGATGGAGGTTTGGAGGGTGAAATGCTTGAAAGGGTACAGCAGGGAAGAAGGGTTGTTGGTTCTTTGAAAGCAGTGATAAGAAACAGGGAAGTGAGCATGGAAGTGAAAAAGTTACTACATGACAGTATTGTGATACCAACTCAATCGTATGGAAGTGAAGCTTGGACGTTGTTGGAAGGACACAAGTCAAGAGTGAGAGCAGTGGAAATGAGTTATTTAAGAGGAGCCTGTGGAGTCACATGGAGAGACAGGCTGACGAATGAGGATATAAAGGAGCGTTGTGGTGTGGATGTGGATGTGATGGGAAGCGTTATGAGGAACACACTGAGGTGGTTTGGCCATGTGGAGAGGATGGAGGGTGAAAGACTGACGAAGAGAGTGTATGTGAGTGAGGTGGAGGGGGGAAGAGGGAGGGGGAGGCCGAGGATGAGATGGAGGGATGGGGTGGAGAGGTATATGAGAGAGGGGGGTGTGAGTTGGGAGCAGGGCAGTGAAATGGCGGGGGACAGGGCGACTTGGAGGCGATTTGTTTGTTTCCACCCCAAACGGGATTGAGGCGTCTGGCAATAGATAGATAGATAGATTATTATTATTATTGTTATTATTATTATTATTACTACTACTGCTACTACTACTACTACTACTACTTCTACTACTGCTACAACAACAATAACAACAACAACAACAACAACAACAACTACTACTACTACTACTACTGCTACTACTATTACTACTACTACTACTACTTCTACTACTACTACTACTATTATCTCCCAATTTCTCTTTGCATCTCCCCTTGCTATAGTTTCTTCAAATTTCCCCTACCTGTCCAGCCTCATCATCACACGGAAACCAGGTGAAGATATACGACTGGCCAGGTATCACTCACCCTTCATCCACTCCTGCAGGTAAGAGGTTAAGGAGGCGCGGTCGGTACGCTTATGGCCGTCTCACGCAGCCTCCGCATCGTTTCGCATCTATCCTTCATCTGTTTCTCGTGAGGGAGGGGGAAGGGGGCAATGATGACGTTCGCAAATCACTATAATCCAATGCCATTTGCGCGGGGAAGCGAGAGTGAACTTATAATTACTCTAAGGCCGTATTTATAAACCTTTCTGGTGCATAGGATAGTTTGTGTATGCGTATATACTGTATTTTTTTATTTATTCACCATACACGTCTAAACCAAATTAAGGTGAATATTAGTGACAAAATACGAAAACAAAACAAAACAAGACGATCTGTGATATTAGGTAACCCTTACGGAATCTTGTTGAGAGAGAGAGAGAGAGAGAGAGAGAGAGAGAGAGAGAGAGAGAGAGAGAGAGAGAGAGAGAGAGAATCCTCATGGGCAACTGCGTCTTCCCTCCCACGACCAAATTCATAAACTTCCTAGAGGCCTAGTAACTTCATGCCTCTATCGTAACTACCATAACTTCTAAAAACTTCATAGCCCAGATGAAGTGAATGCTTAAGTGAAAACTTTTACGAAAGAAGATGAAAGCCAGAAAATAATAATTCGCTTCTGGAGATGTGTTAAGGAAGAAAACTGCCTCAGGTAATCTAAGAACAAGGACACCTGTGATTGGAGCTTACCTGGATGTCTTAATTCTGGCTTACCTGTTTGTATCTGCGTAATTTTAACCTATCGAACCTCCAGACCTCTTTCTTGCAGTCTTCCTCTCATCTCCTGACGATTTTATTTAGCTTAGAATGGATTTTGTCACCTGGAGGGGTTAGGTACAGGGAGAAACACAGTATTTTCCCAAAGTCTGACGAATACACAGCGGAAAAATCGAACCATCTGAAATACGCAGTGGTAGAGATGGGGATTTCATTGTATTTCGCCAGTTCTCAATATTCTTCGGACGGATTTGGGAAGATAGTTCTCAGGGTGTACAGTCCTGATAAATCTTAATAAATCCCCTCAGTACGAGAGACCCCTTTAGAAGATTAAATAAAATCGTCTGTAGCATCAAAAAGAAACTAAGAAGGACGTCTCGTGTCTTTGAGGAATTAAGTTTTCTTGAGTTACGATTGTCTTTTTTTTGTAGCTTATTCTTGCTGCCACCAGATTATTTATTTATTTGTTTTATTCATTTATTTATTTATTTATTTTCTTGCCCGAGAGTGTGCCTTAGTACAGAAGGAGCTAATGAAGGCTCTATTATATCTAACTCATTATTATTATTATTTTTATTATTATTATTATTATTATTATTATTATAGTCATCTATCTTTCTATTGCCAGACGCCTCAATCCCGTTTGGGGTGGCCACAAACAAATCGCCTCCAAGTCGCCCTGTTCCCCGCCATTTCACTGCCCTGCTCCCAACTCACACCCCCCTCTCTCATATACCTCTCCACCCTATCCCTCCATCTCATCCTCGGCCTCCCCCTCCCTCTTCCCCCCTCCACCTCACTCACATACACTCTATTATAGTCATCAGGGTCGTTAAAGACACCAACACATCTTAGAATCACGGCTGGCTATCATTTTCCTCTTTTTCAACAGGGAAAAAATAAATAGTACAAGAAGCTTCACCCATCGAATAACACAAACAAGAAAAACACATACGCTTCATCCTGTGTTTTGGATCCGCTATCGAAAAACACATACACTCCATCCTGTGTTTTTCATTCACTACCTCTTATCTCCATCCCATCCACCAGAAGCTACCCACTGCGATATCTGAACGTGATAAGGAGAGGCGATGTGTGTTTTTGCCTACAGCTCCCAGATTTTTGCATAAGAATGGGGTATTTTACCATATTGTATTTTTGCGAAGATAATTCGGTCTTTTATGTCGTGTCTGGCATTGTGTGGAATTCAATAAATGGCCATAAAACAGTGCGTTGAGAGACTAACTAGGAGAGTGCGTGTGAGTGAGGTGGAGGGGAGGGGAGAAAGGGAGGAGGAGAACGATTAAAAGACGGAGGGATGGAGTAGAGAGGTACTGTATATGAGAGAGGGGGGGGGTGCAGTTGAGGGGAGGGCAGCGAAGTAGCAGGGGACAGTGCGACATGATGGCGATTTGTTTGTGGCCACCCCTCACGGGATTAAGGCGTCAGGGAATAGATTGACAGAGATATAGATAAACAGATAGAGAACCGTGCCTCTGTAAAGTGTGCATGCTATTTATTATTTTTTTTTTTCGTGTTGACATTTACTTGGACACATATATTGTTAACTTTTTGACCTCTTCAGTGCGATGGGGTTTTTCTTATGTCAGGTTTTGCTATCTTAAGACGTTTTTTTTTAGCTTCTTTCAGCCTTCGACCTGCAGGGGTTAGTTACAGCCTTGGTCAGTGGCTAATATGAGAGGTCTTTCTGAGGCTCATGACTGTTATATTTTGGTTGTCTGATTGGCTTGAAGAAACAGGTCATTGGACTGAAGGGATTAGCCTCTGTTACGAACACACACACACACACACACACACACACACACACACACACACACTCTCTCTCTCTCTCTCTCTCTCTCTCGCTCGCTCGCTCGCTCTCTCTCTCTCTCTCTAGTTATATAAAGACCATGACATGTAAATTGCTGGAACTATCATGTAGACTGTTTTACCCTTCCAATCGTAAAATTTCTTAAGTTGAGCAATATCGTCTTATAGGAACAAAAAAAAAGCCATTATATTAAACTGTTGATAAAATTTACATAATATTCTGGTATCTATGCATCTCTATCACACACACACACACACACACACACACACACACACACACACACACACACACACACACACACACACACACACACACACACACACACACAAATCCACTTTATTACTGCGTTCACCTTGGGTTGGGAATAAGGAAATTGGATTAAGACGTATCATATTTCCTGGCACGTTGCGATTTAGGCAAAGTGAATTAAATCATTATTATATTTCCGTGAACAGCAGTGAACACGAAGAAGGGATTATGTGATAGCTCTAATATTTTCTTGATTAGTTTCATTTTCTTTCTTTTTTTCTGTTTTTGCTCCTCTCGACAGTTTTATGTGTAGCCTTGAAGCTCAGTGACTTGACTTTTAACCACTGCACCCCGATGACGCGTATATTATTAATTTTTTAGAGGCTTTCATTCAAGTCTAAGTGATATTTTTTCTAACTGAAGGAGTAAGATAAGTTAGCAAATATTATCTTCGTTTAATATCTTACCATATATTGACAGAGATCTTATTATTCTCCCTTTCTTTTCTTTTTCAGGGTGAGTACATTGCAGTGAGAAATCTTAAGAGCTAGATAGGTATGTGTTTTCCTTGTAAGTTTCTTAACATTTACTTCAAGTCGTTTGTTCTATCCTGGCGAAGATCTTTGGCTTCCTTCCAGATCAGATGATGGTTATGTGTGGTTAGATTAGAGGGTAGGTTTGACTAGGAACCAAGGAGACTCATTCTTACCTCATAACTAGGGTTGATCAAATTTCACGCAAACACGACTTGGTGATCTTGTGGTGGGAGTCGTCCAGTTCTGTCAGGTATAAACGAAGTGAATCCAGTGGTGTGTGTGTGTGTGTGTGTGTGTGTGTGTGTGTGTGTGTGTGTGTGTGTGTGTGTGTAGTTTTGTCTTTCTTTGGTGAGGGGGATAGGAGACAGCAGTGTGTGTGTGTATTTTTTGGCTTCTTTTTGGGGGAGGGAGGGTAGAGGAGACTGCAGTGTGTGTGAATTTTTTTGTTCATCTTTTTTCCAGAGGGGGTGAGGAGACTGCAGTGTGTGTGTGTGTGTGTGTGTGTGTGTGTGTGTGTGTGTATTTTTTTCTTTTCCGGGAGGGGGAGTGGAGACTGCAGTGTTTGTGTATTTCTTTTCCTGTTTTTTTTTTTGGGGGGGGGAGGGTGGAGAGATGAGACTGCAGTATATGTGTATTATTTTTCATTTTTTACGGGTGGGGGGGGGAGAGGACACTGCACTTATCTTCCCCATGGCAGGTGAGTCTATGAATGTTTAATATTGTCATCTAGAATTTATAGGTCAATCTGTCAGTTAATTGTGTTTACATTTCTACATATCCCTGTCCAAAAGGTGAAGCCTTAGAGGGGTTGGGACAGGGATGATCAGGATTTTTATTTTATTTTTCACTTTTATGCTGAAGGGCCGAGTTTAAATTGAGTAAGACTTGGTGAACCACTTTTTCCTATAATCCATTTGTCGAACCACATTTTTCTTATAATACATTTCTGAACCGCATTTTCCTATAATACAATTGTCGAGCCACATTTTTCTTATAATACATTTTTGAACCGCATTTTCCTATAATACATTTGTCGAACCACATTTTTCCTTTACATCTGTCAAACCACATTTTCTTATACACCTGTCGAACCACATTTTTCTTATACATTTGTCGAACCACATTTTCCTATATATTTGTCGAACCACATTTTCCTGTAATACATTTGTCGAACCACATTTTTCCTATACATCTGTCGAACCACATTTTCCTATACATTTGTCGAACCACATTTTCCTATATATTTGTCGAACCACATTTTCCTGTAATACATTTTTCGAACCGTAATTTTTCCTGTACATCTGTCGAACCTGTTTGTCCTTGAATGCATATATGTAAATGAGACAAGAGCTCTGATACTTGTCCAGGGGCAGTATTACTTAATCTGTTACTCTGCTAGTCTTCTAAATTATTATATCTGGATGGTGGTTCCTGTTTCCCTAACCATGGAAAACTGAAACGCGAATGATTAAATAGTACTGGTTAAAATTTCGGACACCACTGTCTATTAAACAAATGATGGGGTACGGTATATTCAATTTGACTTCTGGCAAGGGGAGGGATTGAAATTATTGGATTCCTTAGAGATGACAAGGATAAGACGGATATTATGTACAGACGGTGAACTAAAAGACACCCCCCTTCCCACTAACTCTACCCTCTTCTCTACTGTCCCCCCCCCTTCTTCCTCCTCCACTGTCTCCCATTTCCCTAGCCTCCCCGTCTTTGTCTTCCCCTCCCCTTCAATGTCTCCCCTTCCTTCGGCTGCCGCTTTCTCTCCTTCTTCTGTATCTTCCCTTCCCTTAGTTGTTTATTACCCTTCCCTCTCTGCTGTCTTCTCCCTCCCTTTCTTCACAGTCTTCCATCTCCCATCCCACCTTCATCTCTTTTATCTCTCTTTCCTCCCTATCCTTCCTCCTCTGTCTGTCACCTCCCTCTTCTCTCAGCCTCCATCTGCCTAACCTCCCTCCCTCCCTCCAGTTACTCATGTTACCTCCTCTTCATCAGCTTCTCCCTCCGAGTTGCTCTCTTCTTTCATTCTCATTCCCTCAGCCTCCTCTTCCTTGTCTCTTTCACCTCAGCTCTTTTATCCCTATCCCAGCAGCCCTATCCCTTTTCCATATCCCCTTATTCAGTTCCACCATCTCTATATCCTCTTCCTATCGGCTCTCCTATTCTCTCCTTGTCCACCTCATCTCAGCTACCCCTCCTTACTATCCCCCAGTCACAGCTCTTTTATCCCTCCATCTCAGTTCCTCTATCCCCCTCCCCCATAATTTCTCATTTCACCTCCTTCCTCCGTCTCCCTATGCATGTCAACTGACCACCCCCTCACCCTCCATATCCCCTTCATCTCACCATCCCCCTCCATCCCACTGTCCTCTTCAACTTACGTCCACCCTCCCACACCCTGTCGTCCTCATCTCAGCTCCCTATCCTCCTCCCTATTCCCCTCATGTCAGTCCTCTATCCTACCCCATATCCCCCTCTTCTCAGCCACCTATACCTCTTCCTCTCCCCCTCATCTCCCCTCTCCCTTCTTCCTTCCTGTCCCTTCTTGTGCTCCTGATCTCGACCCTCATCCCCCTCCTTATTCTCTTCATCTCAGCCCTCTATCCCCTCCCTGTTCCCTTCATCTCAGTCCCTATCCCCTCCCTATCCCCCGTCACCGCAGGAGGAATGCACTGAATACATCCATCGCAATCAGATGATGATGTCGCTGGCTGGAATGCAAGCGGTCCGGTCTATATTGGAGGCGGGAGAGAGAGAGAGAGATAAGACGCTTGTGAAGGAAGAAAAAGAAAAAGAAAAAGACAGTTAGGGACGCATTAGTAGACCCTTAGTTGCTTTATAAAGATGTTGGCTTCTTGTTACCACGTCTCTGAAGGAAGGGATCTCAGTGTCTTAGGAGGTAGGGTATTCCAAGCTTGGCATTTTTTTAGACAATAAATCTGACTGGGAATTTGTGTCTTGCCTTCCGGAATTTGAGGCACACTGATGAGGGTGGTGGGATGTGGGGAGGAATGGTGTTGATGTGTGGTGGTGGTGGAGGGGGGTGGGAGGTGTGTGTGTGTGTGTGTGTGTGTGAGAGAGAGAGAGAGAGAGAGAGGGAGGGGAGAGAGAAAACAAAATACTTCATATATTTGTACACTCTAACAATATCCGATTTATTTCCCCGTCACACAGAACGTGAAAACACAATAAACACCACCATAAAGCAAGCATAAAGCACAGATAAACAGATAACTTGCGTCGGCTCTTACATTCTTCCCCGATCGCATAAAATCGCCAAATCAACTTTACTGTTTCTAGATAAGTGAGAAGCGTTTGTACATAGGCGAAGATAACCTGATTTGGGGTCCTCTTATCTAACCAACTCCTATTACTTCCCTCCCAGCACACACACACACACACACACACACACACACACACACACACACACACACACACACACACACACACAGGCTGCTCAATTACTAGGTGTTGAGCTCAAAACCCGTAGGCAAGGGTGGCCAGTTCTAAGTAGTGCTGGCGTGAGATTATCTAGTTGCTGGTCTGCCTCTCTCCTAGTTAGTCTCTTTCTCCTTTTGCTTTGCTTCCTCTGTTTTTCTGCCTTAATTTTCATTGTTTATTTTACGCTTCCCCTGTTATTCTGCATTGTTAAGCATTTTTATTTTGCGTTTCTGTTTTTCTGCCTTTCTTTCCATTATTATTTCGCGCTTCCCATGTTTTTCTCCCTTTCTTTTTCTGTTTTATTCATTTATTTTTACCTCGTCTGCTGTCATTTTTTCATTCATTTTTTTTCAGTTTTCGTGCGCTGTGTTTTTGGTTTTATTTTGTAGCCTGTCTTCTCTTTTTTGTTGCGCTTGCCATGGTTTTTCTGCCTTTCTTTTCGTGTCTTATTTTTTTTAATTTTCACTCGTTTTTATCAAATTTCGTCCGCCGTGTTTTGGTTTTATTATGTACCCCCTTTCTTCTGTTTCGTTCTGGCCCCACGAGGTAGCTCAGTTATCAGTGTTGAGATTAAAATATGCAGGCGGGGGTAGTCAGTCCTCTATAGCGCTGGTGTGAGTTGATCCTGGTTTTAGTTTGCCTGTCTCCTTGTCTTCTCGTGGCTCTTTTATTGGACTTCTTTTGGTCTTCCACCTTTGCTCTCCTGTCATTATTGTTGCCTGCCGTATTGCGCTCTGGTTTCTTTTCTCATTTTGTTTTCATTACGTTTCAACTCCCGCGTTTTACCTTTCCTTGTTTTCTTATTTGCTCGGCCTCTCCTCATACATTCTGGCTTGTCTGCTTTGTTAACTTATCTTCCTGCGTCTTTCTTGTTATTCACATTTCTCCCTGCTTTCTGCGTAATCCTTATACTTATAATTCTTTCTCTCGTTCTGCCATTTTCTCATTTTTCTTTTTTAGTCTCTCATCCTGCCTTTTTTTTTTTTTTTTATATTTTTTTTTTTTTTTTTTAAGATCTCCCTGCATTTTTTCTCTTTTCTTCTCCCCACGTCCTTTTTTTTTTTTTTTTTTTTTTTAATCCTCCTGCGTTTCTGATTTTCTTTTAGTGTCTCCTCAAGTCTTCATGCATTCTGATTTTCTCTTCATTTTTCATCTCTTCCTGTGTTCTGTTATTCATTTCCATTTTCTTTACTCATGTAACGTGAAGATACATAATGTGGTACGGGTATTCATAGGGCAGTTCAGACACTCAGTAAACACACACACACACACACACACACACACACACACACACACACACACACACACACACACACACACATTTACAGGAGCAAGCAGACAAACAAGCAAACGCACATATACACACGAGCAAACACGCCGAACTACACACACACACACACACACACACACACACACACAGGCCCCAAGAGAAGTATACCCACCAGATTTATGCACGCACACACCATACGCATATACACGTCCTAGGTACAGTACACACACACACACACACACACACACACACACACACTAAGGAGAAGCAGCCAGAAAAATGTCCCTCAGCGAACTGTCCATTACCGAAACGACCCCCACGAATTAGGTTAGTTAGGTTAGGGCAAACTAGTTAAGCTGAGTTAGTTTGTTTTGAAGAGTTTAGGTTTGTTACAGAAAATGAGAATAACTATCAGAATAACTTTGACTGTCCGAAACTGCAAATTTACCTGATGGATTCACATCTTTCTGGATAAATTCGTCTGGGTATAGATAGATGGATAGATAAATAGACAGACAGACAGACAGATAGATAGATAGATAGATAGGTAGATAGATAGATAGATAAAGACGTCACAGAGGACCCTACCTGTGCCTCCACCTGGCCTTGTCTCACCTTCACCCCGTCAATCATCTACACATTTTCTCATTCACCTCGCCCCTCCACCTGTCTTCTCCCTCATCTTAATTTCTCCCGCGATTATGTTTTATTTAGCCCTCGATGGTGGTGGTGGTAGTGGCTGCAGTTTTTCTTTTTCTTTTGGACCGTGTATTAGTTGGCATACAGTTCGTGGTTCCTTTTCCTCAGCGATTTATTATGCATAGTACTGTACATCTTTCTAATTTAGCGTCCGGTGGTGTTAGTGGCTGAAACATTTCTTTTTTCTATTGGACCATGTGTTAAGTGGTACAGTGTTCGTAGTTCCATTTCCTTAGCGATTTATTTTGCACATTACACCTCACCAAAGCCACATTCACCTCGCCTCTCCACCTGTCTTCTTCCTCACCTCAAGACCTCCACTTTTACGTCTTATTTAGCTTTCGATGATAATGGTCTCAACTTTTACTGTCGTTGGGATGCGTCTCTTCTTCTTTACATTGTGAATTTTTTTTTTCTTTCTTTCTTTCTTTCTCTCTTTTCTCTCTTTCTCTTTTTAAGGACACTGCATGCATGTGGCTTGAAAAATAAATCTGGGTTCCTTTCTTCAAGCCAGAGCATCACATACCCCGAGCCGCCATAAGGTGTGATGAAATGTGATGCTTGTCCCTCCTTGATGAAGTGACGTGGCCGGAGATGTTTGGGGATGTTTGGATATGTTTGGTGACGTGGTTGGTCGTTCGTCCTGTAAAAAACAAATCGTAGTTACAAGAGGAAATGGGTCGTTCGTCCTGTGAAAAACAATCGTGATTACAACAGGAAATTAGTCGTTCGTCCCGCAAAAAAAAAAAAAAAATCGTAGTTACAAGAGGAAATGGGTCGTTCGTCCTGAAAAAAACAAATCGTGGTTACAGCAGGAAATTAGTCGTTCGTCCTGTAAAAAAACAAATCTTCGTGCATGCGGATTTTGGGTGACAGATGGAACGGGATGGCAAGATGGAGCCAAGTGTTGTCAGATCGCCGTGAGAGTGGCGGAGGAGGAGGTCAGCGTCTTGCCTTACCTTGAAAACAAATAAGACTCAGGGCCCGTCTCGTCGTTTAAGAAAGCTCCCTAACACCCCTTCCTCAGCGATTAATTTTCCTTATTTCTAACACCCCTTCCTCATCGATTTATTTTGCTTATTTCTAACACCCCTTCCTCAGCGATTTATTTTCCCTATTTGTGACACCCCTTCCTAAGCGATTTATATTGCTTACTTCTAACACCCCTTCCTCAGCGATTTATTTGCTTATTTCTAACACCCCTTCCTCAGCGATTTATTTTCCTTATTTCTGACACCCCTTCCTGAACGATTTATTTTTCTTTTTTCTAACACCTCTTCCTAAGTGATTTATTTTCTTTCCTGCTAACACCCCTTCCTAAGCGATTTATTTTCCTTATTTCTGACACCCCTTCCTAAGCGATTTATTTTGCTTATTTCTAACACCTCTTCCTAAGCGATTTATTTTGCTTACTTCTAACACCCCTTCCTAAGCGATTTATTTTCCTTATTTATAACACTCCTAAGCGATTTATTTTCCTTTTTTTCTGACACCCCTTCCTCAGCGATTTATTTTCCTTAATTTTAACACCCCTTCCTAAGCGATTTATTTTCCTTATTCCTGACACCCTTTCTTAAGCGATTTATTTTGCTTATTACACCTTCAGTCCTCTTCTGTTCTTCATTTAAATCTTCATAATATCCCTATACACTTAATAAACAAAGTGCAACATTACATTACCCGGCCGTATCCAAAAATAAATCGCTTAGGAAGAGGTGCTAGGGAGCCTCCTTAAGCCACGAGAATACGAACCCAGAACCTGTTAACACTCTCAGCCTCCCCTCAGCTGAATAAAATCGTCTGCCTCTGCTGGAATACAGCGCTAGAGTTACCCATATCATGAGGGGGTTGATGGTAGCAGCGTTAACTCCCAGGCTCCTTTAACTCACTCTCAGCTGAATGAAATCGTCTAGTGTTGCTTGAATACTAGAGTTTTCGTGACCATTGGAGGGGTAACGCATTCACCACGATGGTATCCACTTTTCCATTTGAATTATATATGTTATTTTCCAGACTATTATATTTAGCTTAGGAGAGGGTTTTCGATTTGAAGGGGGTTTAGATAGAGCCTTCATGAACCCCTCCCTAAGCTGAGGAAAATCGTCAGGAAGAAGTAAGAAGAAGAAAAAATGATTCAGAGGGGTTTTTCCTTCATTGCAATTCTTTTTACTCTTATAATTACCGCCTCCAGTCTCTTATCCATTAGCTTTGGAGAGACATTCTGTGAGCTGGAGAGAGTAGATAAAGCTTTCTTCCTTTTCCTCAGCTGAATAAAATCGTCTTAGGCTGAAGGATTTAGTTAGGGCATAAATTAACTTCTTTTCGGAAGGTGAGTGAAATTTTTTGGAAGGAGAAATAAACAGCAAAAACAATAACAGCAACAAAAAGACGTCACCGTAGAAGACTGTAGCATTTATTTCATCTCTCTCTCTCTCTCTCTCTCTCTCTCTCTCTCTCTCTCTCTCTCTCTCTCTCTCTCTCTCTCTCAGCGGTGGACCTTGAGTAAATAGTTTGGACCCGAACATGATATACGATCCTAGTGACTCCACTGAGACCCTGCCAGATTCTCTCTCTCTCTCTCTCTCTCTCTCTCTCGCTGACGAAGGCTGGCCAAGAGTGAGCTTTATTTTTTCGGGTATCACAGAAGCCGCCCGCCGTCCCCCCTTCTCTCTCTCTCTCGGTTCGTCCCTGTCGCCGAAATGGACCGGGGGACGAAATGGACTTGTCTCCGGGCCGCGTTTGACAAGACATAAATGTTTGGAGGGAATGGCATGTTTTTCCTTCGGGTTGTCTTTGTGGAGTAATTTTCCGCATCTCTGAGACCTCATTTTTCATTTTTTTTTTTCTTGGTAATGTGGTCGGATGGTGTATTGTGTTTGGTTGCTTTATATGTGTGGATGGCTGTTTGGTGTGTGTTATATGTCTGCGGTACTCTTGACCACGGAGGTAGGTGGTGGTGACCATCATCCACTCACATGATGTAATGGTGCCTACTTCTTTTTCCCTCATCTCTATCATTCTCTTCCTATCTTTGTATTTCTTACTTCCTTTCTGTTAGTTTTTCTCCCTCCTCTTTGCAATTTAGGTGGCTCTACACTGAGCGTAGAACTGTAATTCAGGAAACCATTTACAACATTGGGTGGTAATCATAAAACCAAATAACGGGGTAATGTGGAACCTACTATGGTGCCCCTGTTAACTGGGTGGAAAGACGCAAATGCAGCGTCCATCCGAGAACCAAATCTTGACACTTTTGCCTGCCCTTCGCTGTGGCAAGGCACTGTCTATTGCAAGAGAAGATCGGTTCACTTTACCGGACGATCCTGCAGGGGCAGTTGCTTGCCCACGGTTGATGGTTCTGCTTCACCAGGCAGACCAGTGTTACTCAAAACAACATTCCATTTTATCAGTGGGGAGGCGGTGGCTCAGTCGGTAGAGAGGTGGCCCGCAATCCTAACGGACCCCAGTTCAGATCCCCTCTGGGGCAGGGGTTTATGGATTTGAATTTCATAAAAAGCAGACTTTACTGATCTACCAGAAGACCCGCGGACATGTCGTAAAAACCCCAGCTAATACCAATACACTAGTTCTGTATGAGACAGCCCTAGCATGTATTCGGTATGGACGGTGGGTGTTAGTGCCGAAGTGGTGACATGTGGAGATGTAAGAGGACTACTGGACATTGGAGATATGCCCTGGGGATAGGCCCTGAAGCCTTTACCCAGAGTCGGACACACAAAAAAATATATGGTGCAGGGTTATGATGATAGAAATTATAAGACTCTGGTGATAATGATAATGATGATGATGATGATGGTCGTTTTTGCCCTCCTGGAATATTGGTTGGATTCCATAAATATAGAAGGCAGCGTGGAGTGATATACCATGAACTCTGTCAGCTTGTCCCACCAGTTCCTCTTAGTTATTAAAAAAGAAAGTCTCTTGCTTTATTTTGTTAACTAGATGGGTATGCAGTAACTTGGGCTGCACATATATACTGATATTGATAATGATAAGGCTCCTCTCATGAAGTGGCTATTGAGTTTTCTGAGATAATATTGAAGCGTACAATTTTTTTTTTTTTTTTAAATATACTAGGTTCCAAAATTGCCATAAGGATACCAATAAAAATGAAAGATGCCGTTGCTGTGGTACTAGATATAAATGCAAGATTTTATGATTTATTAAACGCAGATCGAAATACCAAGACGCTGTGTGATCCAGGCACTTACTTGAGCCAGGATATCGACTGAAAAAAAAAAAAGAGGCGAAGCTGATTGGTCATTAGTCATCATGACAGCGGCCCGATTTCTCTCTCTCTCTCTCTCTCTCTCTCTCTCTCTCACACACACACACACACACACACACACACACACACACACACACACACCAAAACAACGACACAGGTGATTCACGGTAAATTAAATGAACAGATTAAACTCGACGAAGATCCTTTAACTTCCCAATTAAACCCCATCCCCCCAAGGACTCGTGCCCACATGCCCAGACGGCCACCATTACATGCTTGCTGGAGTGAGATTTGATGGGGAACTGAAGGCTGTATTTTAGGTGGCATAGGAGTATCGAAGCAAAGTATCTTTAGCGATTTATTTATTTTTCTCATGACTTTTTTTTTTTTTTTTATACAGGGTGGAACATATGCTTCCTTGGAGGTATCTTGTGTTGAAAGGACGGCTCAGTCTGCTGGTGTGGGCATGGGTATAACAATGTGAGAAGTGGCTAAATGATGCAGACATTGATAATATTGAGCCGTCCCCGCAAAACACAAGAAGTCACCCGGTAGAGTATAAGAGGAGGGTTATATTTGGACAACCCTGTGCAAGAGAAAATGAAGGTGCACTCGTCTTAATCAAAATAAATCGCTGAAGAAAATGTACCACGAAGCCTCCCGTGCCACCCAGAATACCGCACAGGTCTATAGCCTTTCAATTAACCTTCCCCCTTCCCCGAAAAAAAAAAAAAAAAAAAAAAAAAAAAAAAAAACTTGTATGCTCAAACGCTCATGCTTACCCGAGTACGACTTCATGCAGAGGTGAGTGGGATATTCTCTCTCTCTCTCTCTCTCTCTCTCTCTCTCTCTCTCTCTCTCATGTTTTCGTCCGACAAGTAAGTAAAACCGATCAGTTGTGTCCTACTTCATTTTATTTATTTATTTATTTATTTATTTTTTCATGAGCGACCATTTTCATTCCCTCTTGATTGTTACCATGAGAGAGAGTTAACCTTTACCCCCATTCCTTCGCGTATGCAACAGGTGAACTCTGGAACTGTCTCCCTGTGACCTCCAGTCTTTTAAACGCAGTGTGTCCAGGCATCCCGAAATGAGCGGATCTTGAATTTGGCTCTCTGTTATTTTGTTTTTATTTTTTCTTGGATGGAACAAATTACGGACTTCTGGCTGTGAACTCTTTCCTTGTATTAAAAAAAATATCATGCATAAGTATATTCATTTAATCCTTCACATCGAGGGGCCTCTCCTAAATTAAATCACTGAATAAATCCGTCTAACGATAACCAATAAAAAATATATATATATAAGCAAAACTAACAGCCTCTCCTTTGACAAACATTATACATGATTTCTTTAAACGCCACATGATTTTACTGAACGATGAAAAACGTAGTGCAGCAAATTAGTAAAAATAATATCGCGGTTAATTATGTATGTAAAAAATTTTTCAACTCTTTAATGGTACTGTAGCTGCTAAGACAGTTGTATTTCGTGGAAGAGAACCCACCACATCACGATGGATTTTTATTTTACTATAGTGGCCTTTTTTCGTTGTTCTTGCAGCTGTCAGGGTATTGTTATTATTATTATTATTATTGATATTATTATTATTATTATTATTATTATTATTGCTTAGGAGGGTCTCAAGTAGTGAAGGGGATCTTGAAGACTATATCTCTCCTTCGCTGGATTAAATCGTCTCTGAATAACTAGAATATTATATAAAGGACGTCCTCGGGCTGAAGGGATTAAAAATAAGGAACGAAAAAGCTTCTGGAGTGTGTGAAGGAACAGCAAATGAAAGCAGAGTCCAGAAACTTTATATACAGTGTACGGAAGCCTTTTTTTTCTTTCTTTCTTTTTTGCCCCAGTCCTTGCTTCCAAATTTCACCCGGACTTCACAGAGACTCGATCCGATGCCCAGGACTGTGTTTATAAAGTCTCCTAAGTCTCCTCAGCTTCTGTTGTGTGTAAGATTGATTCTGAATGCGTTTGTCTCCACTCTGGCGTCCACCAAACATCTCACACTCAAATCAGAAGGAATATAAAGCGGAAAATACTGAAATAATAAAGAGCTTTGGTGATATTGAAGAGTTTTGGTGATATTTCGAGACTTGTTCTTGTAAAATTGCTTATCGTATTTTATAAATACGAATCCGTCTTCCCCTTCCAGACATTTTTCTTATGTAAGTCTTGAAGCGTTTTCTTGCTCGTTTACTTATCACTTTATGGGTGGCATCGGGGTAGGACACAGCGCCTTGCAATTTACGGCGATAAGCTTTGGGAAGATCTGGGCTATCTCAGATCTAGGGTTATAATGACTCCGGAGACAGCACCATATACAGCCATCAGCGTAAAAACTGCATTGATAAGGGCAGTTGCAGGAGGGCTAGGTTGCTGAGGTGAGGTGAGGTAAGGTGAGCCAAGGTGCGTCTGCTGTCTACTTCCTTCTCCTTGCATCATTCACTCATCTCACCTCACGCATTCACTGACTACGCCTCACCGACTCACTTTACTTACTTACTGGCTGTACTCACTCACTACCTCACACATGTCCTCACTTCACTCACTCGATGGCCCTACCACACAAAGTCGGTGGCCTCGTTTCATTCATTCACTGCCTCACCTTACTCAGTCACTGCCTCACCTCACTCATCACTGCCTTACCTCATTGTCTTATCATTCACTGGCCTTACTTCACTGACTGACTGACTGACACTCTGTCCTCACTTCACTCACTCACTGGTCTCACCTCATTTACTCACCGGCTTACTTCACTCACTCACTGGACCAGCCTAACTCTTACTGTCCTCACCTTACTTACTGGCCTCACCTCGCTTACTCAGTGATTTCACCTTAAAACTCAATCACTCATTAGACTCACTTCAGTTCACAGGCGTTTCGTAATCTCATCTCACTTCGCTCACTTCACTGGCGTCTCCTTAGTCACCAAGCTCACCTCACTTACGTCCCCAACTTCCTGAGTGACCCGCGTCTTCCCTGAGTGTGGTATGGTGTAAGTCTTTGAGGTTATGGGGGTGCCTGGTGTGCGGGGCATCGTTAAGACCCAAGAGGTGGTGTGGCTGGAGAATAGAGTGCACTAGGGCTCTATCACCACATCAGAGTGTCGCCCTTTCAGTCCTGTCTCCTTACTCTTCGGTCCTCCTGTTCCCCTCTCACTACATAGAGAAATACAAAGGAAGACAAATAGCAACACCACCAATACTCCTGATTCATCCGTAGTATTCAGAGCTGTGCAAAGGAAAGCAAATAGCAACACACCTATTGATCCATTTCTGGACATGTGTTACAAAGGAGGCTGGAACTACGATATCTATTCTACGAGCCTCATGATAAAGATAACAAAACATGAAAACTCCACCCACCATCCTTCCAGCCGAACCCAGGAGGGGAGTGGAGAGGACTACTGTACAGTATAGAAAAATTGTCGAGGAAAAACATAGGAAATGATATAAAGCAAATATATTTCTACACGTTCTGGATTTGTAAGGAAGAGTACCATCAAGTTAACATTATATCGGTATGCATAAAGACGCGGCCCCCTGGTTGTGATACTTCGTGATCTAGATTATACCTCAAAACTAAATGTATTTTTTTGTCTACTTTGCCACCGTGAACGTTCTGAGCTAGGACATCGATGCTAGATGCTTATATAATTTGAATGTTATTTTTGTATCAGTCTGTCACGCTACATGCAGCTACTGAAGAAAATATTTGTTTGATTTCCTGGGAACGTGTCGGAGCATTTTTCCTCATCTGTTTCTATATTTACTTTCCGTAATGTTTTTTCCCTCCTTCCGTCTCCTTCTCCTACTTCTTTTTTCCCCCCATCTCCCTGCTTCCTTCTCCTCCTCCTCTTTCTTCCCTCTCCTCCCTCCCATTCTTCCATCTCCTTCCCCCTTCTTCCTTCTCCTCCTCCCCTTGCTTCCTTCACCTCCCCCTTCTTCCTTCTGTTCCTCTCCTTTCTCTCCTCTCCTCCCCTGTCGTCCTTCTCCTCCTCCCCTTCCTTTCTTCTCCTCCTCCCCTTTCTTTCTTCTCCTCCTCCCCTTTCTTCCTTCTCCTCCCCTTTCTTCCTTCTCCTCCTCCCCTTTCTTCCTTCTCCTCCTCCCCTTTCGTCCTTCTCCTCCTCCCCTTTCTTCCTTCACCTCCCCCTTCTTCCTTCTGTTCCTCCCCTTTCTCTCCTTTCCTCCCCTGTTGTCCTTCTCCTCCTCCTCTTTCTTCCCTCTCCTCCTCCCATTCTTCCATTTCCTTCCCCCTTCTTCCTTCTCCTCCTCCCCATTCTTCCTTCTCTCTCCCCTTCCTCTTCCTGCTACTCATCCTTAATCAAATATATTTTTACCCCTTGACTCCGTGACGTCTTATTTAATTTCTTGTTTCTGCCACCATATAATTTCATTCAATATTGGCGATACCTACTGTAATGAAAGAACTAGCTCACTTAACCCCTTCACTCCGATGACGTATTTATTTATTGCAACAACCAGACGATTTTATTAAGCATCGGATGAGCGGTTGGAGTGCAGGGAGTATTGTAAACATAACCTTCAGTAACTCCTTCACTACTAGAGTGCTCGTTTCAGCAGAATAAATTTGACCGCTGGGTGGAAGGGCCGAACTGAAAAAAGAAAAAAAAAGTTAAAAAGAAGTTAAGTTATAAATGTTATCGATGTAGAAGCAGTCTCAGCGTACATCATAGCTGTTTGGAATGACCTTGGCTTGGAATGACCTCAGTGTGGAGTGACCTTAGTGTTGAATGACCTTAATGTGGAATGACCTTAGTGTGGAATGACCTTGGCGTGGAATGACCTTAGTGTGGAATGACCTTAATGTGGAATGACCTTAGTGTGGAATGGCCTTAGTGTGGAATGACAGATATAAGATAGGAATGCAGAAATTTGTCACACTCCTTTTCTGTATTCATTTTTAACTGCCGGGTGTTCATACCTCCTGAAAGTTGTCTTCTCGAGGGAATGGATCGTTGAGTGTTTAAACTGCAACTCGAATCACTTTGTTATATCACTAATGAGCCAGGCGACGAGGATAGGGGGTTGGAGAGGGGTTGGGGAGGGGAGAAGGAGAGGATGAGGTGGTCGGGGAAGGGGGGAAGGGAAGGAGGTTGAGGGAAGGGCGGAAGGAATGAGGGTTGGTGGTACGGAAGGTAAAGGGAGGGAGTGTGGGGATTGTGATTGTTGTTGGGGAGGAATGGAGAGGGGTTGTGATGGTTGTTGGGGAGGGATGGAGGGGGTTGTGTTGGTTGTTGAAGGATGGAGGGGATAAGGGTTAGAATGACTCTTGAGGGATGGATGGAACGGGTAGGGGCTGTGACGATTGTTGTGGGAGAAGGAGGGAGAGAGGTGGGGATTGTGACGGTTGGTAAGGGAGGCAGGGAGAGAGGGAGGTAGTTTTTACGGCTGTTGAGGGAGGGTGACAGGGATATGAGGAGGGGAATGAGGAGGATGTGACGGCTGTGTACGGATGATCTTACCCCCAGAGAGAGACAGGTATGCGCTCAGTCCGCGTTCTTGTGGTGGGGGCCCGGAGCTACCGTGGATGAGGAGAGAACCGGCACTTTTATGAGCAAGGTACAAGTTCGCCATTCACCTGGCTCTCTTCACTGCGTTCTTCATTCACCTGGCTCTCCTCTGCATTGGTCATTCACCTGGCTTTCTTCACTGCTTTCGTCATTCACCTGGCTTTCTTCACTGCTTTCGTCATTCACCTGGCTTTCTTCACTGCGTTCGTCATTCACCTGGCTTTCTTCACTGCGTTCGTCATTCACCTGGCTTTCTTTACTAGGATAATAAGGCCAGAAGAAAAACCTGTCTTCCTTAGGTCGAGGTCGTAGGCGGCGAGTGAGACAACCTTTTTTATTTTTCATGCAAGGAAGAAGGAACCTAAGGCCAGAAGTCCCCTTATTCACAGATCACTTCTTACTGTCAAGTCCCTGTCATAGCTAAGATGATTTTTGTAGGAAGCTCTAAGGAAAGGAGAGTACAGACACTTCCTTTATCTCTTATTCTTCCTGAAAACAGAAAACTCTTTTACGATAGACTACTAATCTTAAGCTCTTGGAGGAAGGACAAGACAAGGAGAGTGTAGGACTTCCCCATGCTCCTTGTTCTTTCTCAGACTTTCTCTTACGATAGGATATTGATCTTAAATTCTTGAAGGAGGGACAAGACAAGGAGGGTGTAGGACTTTTCCATGCTCCTTATTCTTCCCCACGAAAAAAAAAACAGATCTTAGTAATGAGAGAAAAGTTGTCTTAAGTTATTGCGTATTTCTTAGCCGGAGATTTAACCCCTATCAGTCCATTTGCTTATTTTTTCCTTCTATTTCCCTGACGACTTTACTCAGCTTCCTGGAGACCTCTTTTAGTGAAGGGGTAAATATATGTAACTTCTTCCTTTCTAGTTAAGAGTGAACTAAGAACTTAATCTGATTCAGGGGATTCAGATCAGCTGCATAGATTAGGTAGAGGTTTGCAGACTGTGGTAGAAGTTACTGTTCAATACTTCGCTAAACTACAATGCATTACGCTGCACTACGCTACACTACACTACACTACACTACACTTTGCTGCATTACACTTTGCAGCACAACATTACACTACACTTTGCTACATTACACTTTGCAGCACAACATTACGATACACTGCGACACTACACTTTGCAACACAACACTACACTACACTTTGCAACACAACACTACATTGCACTTTGCTACACTATACTTTGCAATACTATATTACACTACACTTTGCGACACAACACTTTGCAACACTACATTATACTACACTACACTACACTTTGCTACACTATACTTTGCAACATTACACTACTCTACTCTGCACTTTGCAACACGACACTACACCACAAACCTTCTTAGCAGGATTATGGTGTGATTTAATTCTGATTCGTCACTCATTTCGAAGTAAGCATTCTTTTTCAGCCACGTTTTAGTGTCGTTATATTTAAGCCGTGTTGAGTTGTCGCCACGTCACGCAGCAGATGAAACACCGCCGCGGACATTGCAAGTTAGCTCTAATTTCAAATCGATAATCCACGTACAAGAAGCGATAAATGACTTACATCGCGTATTCTCCCAATCGTAACGCCATTTCAGCCTCTCTCTCTCTCTCTCTCTCTCTCTCTGGCGCAACGCTACTACCGAATATAATATTGTGGAAAAGATTTTAATGTTTTTCAGAATAAATTTTTAGATTAGAGGTTGAATAGATTTTTTTTTTTTTTTTAATATATATACCAAAATGTCAGTCCGTAATGAAGAAGCTCTCGAGGTCCATTAACCCTTTCAGTCCGATTAATGTATTTTTAAGTTTATTTGTGTTATTTTCAGACGATTTTTTTTAAGTTTTGGGGACACCTCTTGAAATGAAGGGGTCAATCCAAGGTACAGAGACAAATATCTTCCCTAAGTCTGACGAACACATAGCTGAAAAATTAAAACATCTGAAACACACATTGGTGGAGATGGTGTTTTTCACTGTATTTCGCCAGTTGTAAGTATTCTTCAGACGACACTGGGAAAAAAATTGTTTCTTTGACTGCACACCTAACCCTTCCAGGTGTATAAATCCCTCCCATAGACTAAATAAAATCGTCTGGAGGCAGCAAGAAGAGAGTACAAAAAGGCGAATTGAAGGGGTTTTACAGTGAAAAGATATTATGATTGCGAGACGTAACTGAACTGTAGAAAATAATAATAATAAAAATAAGGCGGATCATAAGAAGCATTTTAGTGGCTGGATCGCCCCAGGGAAGAGTTCTTGTCCAGGTTTTTTAGGGCGACTGTACAGCAATAGCCAAAAGTTAGGCGACATTTATTTCTCAGCTGTGTCAGTGGAGTGTGTCAAAATGAACTGCTTTTTTTTTGTGAGCAATATTTAATACACACACACACACACACACACACACACACACACACACACACACACACACACACACACACACACACACACACACACAAGTGGGCAAGAAGGAAGGATATTCTGTCACTTGAGGAAGACTGGGAAATATGGAAGGCAGGACAATTTATGAGTGGTATATGAGTGGGGGGGTTAGATAGGAGGAGGGCAGTGAAATAGCAGGAGACAGGGCGACATGGAGGCGATTTGTTTGTGGCCACCCCTCACCGGACTCTGGCTACAGGTAGATAGTTAGATAGGACACATTGCTGGTAGAATATTATAGGTAACATTTTGCTTATGGCTGTACGGTCGGCGTCGTCACACACACACACACACACACACACACACACACACACACACACACACACACACACACACACACACACACACACACACACACACACACACACACACACACACACACACACACACACAGAACTTCATAAATCAGTCTCTTCGTGGCGCAGGCATTATCGGTTCTGGAGATTTAAAAAAAAAAAATAATAAGAGCAGGGATCAGTGTATAAAGAATTAATCACAGCATATAACAGGCAGACGAGCATTGAGTGTTGACAGCGAGATATTAATATGAGATTGTACACGCGGCAATAAGGCATGATAGACGAGGCAGCAAAGGAAAGATCAAGGCGAGGTTTATTCTTCCCCCTTCCTCCTCCTCCTCCTCCTTCTTTTGTTCCTGCTCCTTCTTCTGTCCCGCTTATTCCTCGTTCTCCTCTTTAGTCTGTTCGTGTTTCTCCTCTTCCTCTCTCCCACTTATTTAACCTCCTATCCCTCTTCTTCCTTCCACCTCCTTTTCCTCCTCTCCCTCTTCTTCCTTCCTCCTCTTCCTCCTTCTCCTTTCGCTCCTCTCTCTTCCTCCTCCTTCTTTCCCTCTTCCTTCCTCCTCTTCCTCCTTCTCCTTTACCTCCTCTTTCTTCCTCCTCCTCCTCCTTTCTCTCTTCTTCCTGCCTCCTCCTCCCCCTACGACTAGGAATATAGGTCTATTTCAGGGCAAAAGCTGATTTCAGGGCACAGAGAGAGAGAGAGAGAGAGAGAGAGAGAGAGAGAGACAGACAGACAGACAGACAGACAGAGAGATAAATGAAAACCTGATTACCTAATTTCGAGATGAGAGGAGCCACAGACGAGAACGCAAAGGTAAAAGAAGACATGACGTTAAAAAAAAAAAAAGATGCATAAAGATGAGCAGTTGGGCTGCTTGAGTGAAGAGGAGTTTAGAATCGGCCATGATAAGCGTCAAGAAGGCGGAGCTCTCATCGGGGTGTGGGTTAAGAGATATAATGAAGAGGGGAGCACTGATTGGCAGGGGTAATTGGTGACTTATTGGTGAATGAGAAGGATGAAGAGGATGAGTTTAAGGAGACTGAAGCTCGTATTCTTGCAGGTTAATTAAGGAAGCTCCCTAACACCTCTTCTTTAGTGATTTATTTTATTACACCTTCATGTCCTGTGTTACCCAAGTCCTTTCAATATCACCATACTGTGCATCAAAAACATACAAAGGGATATTAACCAGCCCTGTTCAAAAATAAATTGCTAAGAAAGAGGTGTTAGGGAGCTTCCTTACCCGACGAGATGATCTCAAGTCAAGTGCCTACCTGTCTTGTGTCGGGTGATTTGTTAAGATACAGGTAACACGTCTTCTGGAAATTGAGAAGGAATGCATAAAAGGTATTCTCTCTCTCTCTCTCTCTCAAAAAAAAAAAAAAAAAAAAAAAAAAATTGAAGCTATATCTTTTATACACAATATTGTTAATAACAAGACAAGTTACGTGATAAATTGTGTGTGTGTGTGTGTGTGTGTGTGTGTGTGTGTGTGTGTGTGTGTGTGTGTGTGTGTGTGTGTGTGTGTTTTTATGCGAGGAAGAAGGAACCAAAGGCCATGAGCCCGCAGTAACAGTTCCCTCCAAGAGAAAAACAAAATACAATAGAGAGCCAAATTCAAGATCCGATCATTTTGAGATGCCTGGACACACTACGTTTGAGAATTGCAGTGAAAAGTTAAGTACCTGCATCTTTAAGCCTTTCAAAACTATGGCGTCTTTTAAAAATGTACTCTTGCTGTCACCAGAAGATTTTACGATGTTTAGGAGTGCAGTCTGGCAGTGAAGGGGTTAGTGAAGGTTATGTAAAATCAAGCCAAATCGAGAGAAGTCTTGGCTAAGCTGAATAAACTCGTCCCGTATTTCCTTAATCTGTATAACATCGTCCCGTATTTGCAAGAAGTAAATAAGAGATCATCGAATTAAAGGTGTTAAAAAAAGAACAGCGCTTTTGGATTGGGACGTAACTGGCCTAGAATATAAATAAATGGAGACACGTCAGGATGTAAATATTGCGGAGGAGATAACAGTAATTTAGGGAGAGGAGGCCAGGGACGAGGAGGAGAAGGTGAAGCAGGATTGATCAGTGGGTGGAGAAGGCAGGGGAGGAGATAGCAGATGATGGAGAGGGAGAGGAAGACGTTTTGGGAGAGGAGGAGAAAAAAGGTACTGGCAACGTGGGTCCAGAAAGAGAGAGCATATTAGTGGAGAAAGAAAGGCAGACGGGCGGGGAGGCAGATTACAGAGATTGGGAAAATGGATGGAAGGAAGGTAGTCATGGAGAGAAAGTTAGGCAAGAAAATGAAGAGGAAGAAGATAGGGAAGGAAGAAGAGGAGGGAAGGTAGGCGAGGAGGTAAAGGATGAAGGGAAGGAGGTTGGAAAGATAAAGGAGAAAGATTAGAAAAATGGATGGAAAGAAGGCAATCAGAGGAAATGGGGTCGAATTGGGAGGGGGAAAACAAAAACGAATATTCGAGGAAGAGGAGGGAAGAATGACAAGGAGAGAGAGGAGAAAGTAAGGGGTTAGGAAGGAGAATTGGGAAGAGGAAGACAGAGAAGAGTAAGCGAGGAAGAAGAGGGAAGGAAGGCGAGGAGGAGGAGGAGGAGGAGGAGGGGGAAGAGAGAAAAGAATGAGACAGATTAGAAAGACTGGAAGAATGAATGGAAAGAAGGCAGTCATGGGAAAGGGATTAGGCAAGAGAATTGGGAGGAAAAAGACAGAGAGAAGTATGTGAAGAAGAAGAGGGAGAGAAGGCGAAGAGGAGGAAGAGGAGGAAAAAAGAAAAGTGGGAGGGAGATTAGAAAGACCTGCAAAATGGATGGAAGGAAGGCAGAGATGGGAAGAGAAGTAGACAAGAGGATGATGTGGAAGACAAGGAAAATATGAGAGGAAGAGGAGGTAAGGAAGACTAGGAGGAAGGTGGAGGAGAGGAAGCAAAAATTAAAGAAAAGAGGGGATGGAGGAGGGTAAGTGAGAGAGACTGGGCAAGAAAGGCAGAGGAGAAAAATGTTTGTCAGTAAAAAGACAGAAAGAAAGGAGACAGGGAAGAGGAGGGAAAGAACACATAGTGAAAGGTGGAGGAACGGAGGCAAGAGAGGGAAAGAGAAGAACAGAAGGGATTGAGAAGGGAATAGAGAGAGAATGAAGGAATGCAGACTCAAGACGTAGAAGAGAGGAGAACAGAGGAAGAAAAAAGAATAGAATAACTGGTTAGAGAAAATGAGGAGGCAGGGCACAGAAAGGAAGGAAAAGAAAGACGGAAGGAGAGCAGAGGAAAAGGATAGCAGATAAGTGAAAAGAAGGAAGACAGGGTGAATATGCGAAAAACATGAAAGAGAGAGGGGAGAGGGGGTTAGAGGGGAAGGAAGAGACAGCGATTGGAGTGGGGAGGGGGGTATAATAGAGGGAAGGAGAACGGTAGAGAGGAAGGAAGAGACAGAGCGATTGGGGTTGGGGTGAGGGAGGGATAGAATGGAGGGGAGGGGAGATAGAACGAGGAAGGAAGAGAGAGAGAGACTAGGGTGGAAGGAGGGAAAGAGTGGAGGGATGGAGAGAGAGAAAGAGGAAGGAAGAGGCAGCGATTGGGGTGGAAGGAGGGAAAGAATGGAGGGATGGAGAGATAGAGAGTGAGGAAGGAAGAGACAGAACGATTGAGGGGGAGGGGGTGGGTCGGCAAAGCAAAGAGGAGTGGACAAAGCACTCCTTGCATGCCCCGCCTACCCCTCCTGTTGACACCACAAATACTTCCCACAGCTTCCTCTGCCATTGTTCCCGCACCATGTACCAGATACCGCTTTGGCTGTGGCTGTGTTGTGCTGCCTCTGTGTGCACAAGTGGGGGTGTTGTAAGCGGTAGTGGGGATCTTTTGACTCGGGCTAGGGACGGTATCGATGGTCGGTGCCGGGGTATGATGATACTGTGTGACTGACAGGGAGGCTGTAAATGTGCTCAGTATTTCACCGCTTCTACGTCTCACTGCCCTCTGCTACGCAACTCTACTAAGACACTTCTAAGTTGAGAGAGACTTAATATGTTTCTGTTCGTAAATGATTCGTTGATGCCAATGACGTACCCTAAGTGTGAAGTAAATGCATTTGAACAGTATAGGAACGTATGTCCCACACCGTATCTGACGTTACTGGGTAAAAGGATGAATGGGCTTGCAACTTCTGACAAATATTGCCACAACGACAACTGAAATCTTTATCTGTCGTCACTGCCACTGTCATCACTACCACCAGTTTCACCATTTACATGCGTCTACCACAGTCGCGTCTATCATCACACTAACCTTTACGTCTTCTAAGCAGGAGTAATGAGGATAGTTCTGTAGATACACAATAAGGTGCCTGATATCAACTGTCCCATGTCCACCTCATCACTCATTTTGATAGATGTGTATATTATGTTGGCAGTTGGCTCAGTTATCACCAGAAGTGACACATAACCAAACGATCTTTTGGGGTTCTGTATCCTAATGGTAAAAAAAAAGAAAAGACTCGGTTTTTCAACGGAGAAAAAATCATGTACACACACACACACACACACACACACACACACATATTATATATATATATATATATATATATATATATATATATATATATATATATATATATATATATATATATGTATGTATGTATTGTTTATTTGTAAGTTGTTCGTGTTGTTTGTAGAAGCGGTGTGCTTGGAGGCAAGAGCCATGTACATGATGCTGCTCCTCATGCCTTACACAGAACAGGTTACAGGCTGATATAAAAGGAGGAAAATTAAAAATCTCCAGCCAAGAATTTTCCAGTCCACCATAAACGACACTTTGATGTTTTTGCCGACCATGAACTAACCTTACAGGAAAGGCCAGAGGTTGCCAGCAGATAACCTGGGTCAAATTTGGGCACAGTTTACCAAAGGTCAAGATCAGCTGGGTTGATGTCGACGGGTTTGTCCCTGGCTGGCTGGATTAAATGCAGCCCACATATAAACTATGTGTGTGTGTGTGTGTGTTTTTTTTTTTTTAACAAGAACCGCTCAGATTCCACGGCTTTTTTTTTTTTTTTTTTTTTTTTTTTGACTAAAGCTGGTGAAATTGATCCTCTGATGGCTGCGTCAACTCTGCTATTTCATTTAGGCTAACACAAGATAATATTATTCATTTGAAGGTTATATGACTATATTAAATTCGGTGATACATTTTGTTGTGTTCTCGCTGCCTTTAGATTATTTTATTCAGACCAGGAGAGACTTCGAGGTGGAGGGGATAGAGGCAGCCTTCGTTAGCTTTTGTACTACTTAGGTGATTTCTTAAGCATATATAATAATCGTCTAGAAACAGCAGGAAGCAACAAGAAAAGAATATCACGGAACTTAAGGCATACATATATGGTCTTCCTTAACCCTTTCCAATCGATGATGTCTTTGTGTTATTAATTTATTTATTCATGTATTTATTTATTTTGATTGATGTAGATTTATTTATTTATTGTTATTCATTTCTTATAGCTTTACTTTTATTTTCGTTCATTTATTACACATTTTTATATATTCATTTATTTATTTTGCTGCCAGATAACATTATTTACTTTTGGAGACTCGCCATGCAGGGAAGAGGTCATCAAGCTTTTTATTTTTTTTATTTTTTACGTCTTTAGTTCGAAAAATCTTTGCCACGATGATACAAAATGCCTAACGCTAGCGAGAAGAAACTGAGATGCTTTTGTAGTGTAGAGATAAACCTTCCTGTTATCTTTGTTATTATATTCTTAAGACCACCAGACGATTTTATTCCTGTGAGAAGCTGTCATGAGAATCTGTGTGAAAAAAGATGTTTGCAGGCCGTTTATCGTACAGTATTCATCTTAACGTATAATTCTCTCTCTCTCTCTCTCTCTCTCTCTCTCTCACCAGGTAAATATTTTCATCCTTTTGTATGTGACTTCGCGTAGGCTTGATACGGTTCTTTGCTCATAGATGATGCTCTTTGATATGATGTGTCGGGGAGGAAAATTAGCATGATTTAAGTGTGAAGCAGACGCGGTGAGGAAGTGATTGACATGCCCTAAGTGTGAGGTGGACGGGTAGAACTGGAAAGTGTGAAGTAAAGGAAAATGACTGACATGATATAAGCGTGAAGCTGACGCAGTGAGGAAAATGAGTGACGATCTAAGTGTGAAGTAGACGCAATGAGGAAAGCGACATGATGTAAGTGTGAGGTAGGGGCAGTAGAACAGGAAAATGCGAAGTAGATGAAGTGGAACAGTACGCCAGTTTTCGTGCTCACGTGTACATGTGCGCTCCAGTTGTACAGAACATCACCCATTCATTAGACTCATTGTACAGGTGGAAGTAATGATAACGCTATTTCCCCCCTCCTTCCTTCACTTCATCCCGCACCGCTGAGACGCCTTGGGGGATAGATAGATAGATAGATAGATAGATAGATAGATGGATAGATGGAGAGAGAGAGAGAGAGAGAGAGAGAGAGAGAGAGAGAGTAGAAACAGCCTCCCCTATCCACCTCATCCTCCCCCATCCATCCCACTAATTTCTTTCCCATCGTCAGCCATGCATACGTAAGCTAGCTCTAACTTTAGCACAATCAGAGCGCCTCACTCAACTTGGCTGCCCCGCTAATGAAAAAAAAAGGAAGTCTAATTGCCCACCGCTCTCCTCTGCGACCCACCATCCCGAAATAATTGCAGCTAAATTTCACGGCAATTATTGCAAAAGATTACTACGTCTGATTGGCCCTGTCTCTGTGCTTACCCCCCCCTTCCTCTCTCTCTCTCCCTTGTCCCTATTATTCCTATCCTCTTCCCTTTTCCTCGTTTTCTCTCTCCTCCTTCCCCCTCACTTTTTCTCCTTTCCACTTACCTCCCTCTCTCGCCCTTCCTCCTCGCTTTTCTCTCCTTTCTCCCCTCCTTCCCACCCTCTCTCGAGGCACCGTTTCTTCCTCAATTTTCTTTCTTTTCCTCGCTCCCTCCCCTCTCCCCCCCCTTTCCTCACTTTTCTCTCCTTTGCTCCTCCCTCCCTCCCTCCTCCTTCCCTCTTACTTTTCTCTCCCTTGCCTTTCCCTCCCTCTTTCTCCCCTCCTTTCCTCTCTCCCCTTTCACCCTGACTAATCACCCCTTCCCCCTTCACCCCCTTCCCCCTCGCTGTATTCTCTTTCCCCACCGTCCATCACTCCTCCCTCCTTCTACGTTTTGCTCCCTCCCTCCCGCTCTCTCCTCTTTCCTCTCACTTTTCTCCTTCTCCCTCCACTTCTCCACTTACTCCTCCTTTCCCTTCATTTCCTCACCTTTCATCCCAATCCATTTATCTTTCTGTGCATTCCTTTCCTTTTTATCTTCCTTTCCATCTTCGTCTTTCGCTTCGCATATCCCCACATTCTCATCGTCTGGCACAGTCTCTACTTTGTATACCTTTTCTCTTAGTTACTTTCTCGTACACCCTCCTTCTTTTTACACCTTCCATCCCCCTACAGTCTACACCTCCCTTCTTCCTCCCTTCTCTTCCCTTTACAGTCCCTTCTCATTTTCGTGTGTATCTCGCCCTTCTGTATCATTTCCTGTATCGCATTTTCTCTCATTAACAAGTCTCCATCGTCTTTAATTTTTTATGGAGTTACGTTTGAGTGTGCGCCGAGTCTCCATCTAAAAGTGTTTGTCTTCTATCTCTGTGAAGCTTGGTCAGGTCACGTAAATAATGGTAGTGTTGAAGATGGTAGACCCCAGTAAATGACACATACATATTCTTGACACCTTGCGATATAGTACTATCCAGGAAATGGCCTTTACTGATGGAGCTGATTTGTTAAGTGAAGATGGGTGTAAGCTGCAAGGCGTGGTGAATGAGTCTGGAAACGTGTGTAAGAAATGAGATCTAAAAGTCAGTGTAACAAAGAGTCAAAGTATGGTCTTTGAGAGGAATGAAGTTATGGAGTGCGCAATGAGGTTGGAGGGTCGGGAAGTGGAGAATGTGCGTGCCTTCAGATGTATAGGTAGTGTGATGAGCAAGGACGGAAGTTTAGATAATAAAATGCAAGAAGGAGTTCAGCAAGGGACAAATCTTAACAGTTATAAGAAATAGGGAAGTGAGCGTGGAAGTTAAAAAGTCGCTGCATGACAGTACTGTGATCACACTAACGTATGGAAGTGAAGCTTGGACTCTGCTGGATGGACACAGGTCAGGGTGAGAGCAGTGGAAATAAGTGTCTGAAAGGAGCGTGTGGAATTCCGTGGAAGGAAAGATATTGAGGAAATGAAGGAGGGTTACCGTGTTGATGTGGATGTGATGGAGAGCGTTAGGAGTACATTGAGATGGTTTGGCCACGTCAAGAGAGTGGAGGGTGAGAGATTGACTGGGAGAATATATGTGAGTGAGTTGGAAGGGAGGAGAGGGAGGGGGAGACTAAGAATGAGATAGAAAGATGTGGTGAAGAGGTATATAGTGAGGGTGGTGTAAGATGGGGAGAGGGCAACCTGAAGGCGAAGAAGACGGTGACATGGAGGCGTTTCATGTGTAGCCACCCCTTCCGGGTTACATCGTTTGACTGTAGACTAATTGACAGACAAACAGACAGACACAGAAATAGTTAGATAGATAGATAGATAGATAGATAGACAGATGGGTAGACAGAATGAAGCTGTTGTGCAGAAACTATAGCCTTGTTTATTGCTTAGTAAATATTTATATAAGATCAGAGACAAACTTAAGATCAGAAACAAACTTAAGATTAGCTCAGTCGTAAGTCAAGTTTGGATTTTCTGGAAAGGACAAGGAGAGCAGAGTACAAATTATTATTCTCATATCTCTTGCCCACCTTGGCTTAACATATTTAACTAACGTCACAGATAGAGAGATAGACAGATAGATAGATAGATGGTGGATAGATAGATAGATAGATAGACAAATAGATTGATAGGTAGATGGAGATCCTCGCAGAAGTAGTCTTGTATGTACCTCTAGCAGTAGTCTCAGGTACAAGAGCATCTCGTAACCCGTGGCTCCACCTCACGCCCACCACACGCCCACCTCACGCCCACCTTACGTTGAACAGGCGTGGATTAGCATGTGAATGGGCGAGGGAGTGGAGGATGGCTGGGCTATCCTTGTATCTCTCCACTGACCAACGGGGACTCTGTTATACACCAAACTGAGGCAAGGGCGTGATTTCCTACTAAACGTCTTTCGTCTTAACTTGGCCCAGATTTCCCCCTCCTCCCCCCTTCTTTGTAGTTCACGTTGCCCACTGGGAGAAAATGCTACGACTCTACATCCTTTCAGTGGCACTTCCTCGTTATTAGGACCTTCATATTCTAGTGTTAATCCATTCCTACAGCTCGATATTAAAGATGGAGAGATGGAAATTTTAGACTAAGTTGATGTAAGAAAAAAGTTCAAGTTTCTGGTGTCGGTTCGGTTGGCAAGAGGTTGGATCAAATTCAGATCAAAACAGTTGTAGTTATTTTCTTCGCACACACGGTATTACTGGACGCCTGGTGGTTTAGTGGGTTATGGTGCCCCGTTCGGATGCGGCAAATGGGAACTGACGTACGAGAGGTGGGTGGGGTTTGTCGCTCCCATAATGTCACTCAAGAAAAAAAGCCAGCTCACTCACCTTAAAAGCCTGAACTGAGAAGCCTAGCCCAGGGTTCCCACGCTTCTGGTAGGTTAGTACAGGAGTAGATGATAAAATAGTTAATCCTTATCACCTGTCTCGCCAGCAAAAAGGTGTGCAGGGCAGGAGATAATAGAGGTAAACCAGGTACGGAAGAGAAAAAGCAGGACCCAGCTGGAGTTACGAATTACAAACCTGCTTGCATAATATAGAGTTGGGTTCGTGGACTCGGGCTGGGCTTTGGAATTACAGGGAAATAAACGGGAGACTTTTTTCTTCTGTTTCGGAAAATTCAACTAATATTAACCGAATCTAGAGTGACTTTCTATGCAGTTGAAATAAATGGAAGGTCAGAATTTACTGCAGTGGAGGTTAGCGAAAATGCAGGGGACAGGGCGACATGGGAGCGATTTGCTTGTGACCACCCCTTACGGGCTTAAGGCTTATGGCTATAGCTAGCTAGCTAGCTAGATAGATAGATAGATAGATAGATAGATGGACAGATAGATAAAGCATGCATCTTCTAATTTTTCATTTAATTTCGGAATATTATGCTTAATTTGATCATCTGTCTTGTATCAAAACACAGCACTGCAAAGCCTTCATGCATACAGATTTGGAAATATGAGTTTACAAAGGACCGTGGATTTCTACAGAAGAGAAGATGATGAAGCCTCGTTTTCCATTCTGTTTCCATATATGATACTCAATTGGATCGTTTGTCTATATTAACACCGACAGAGTGAAATATTAGCAACACGAGCCATCTATTTACCCCCATCACAGGCTCTTATATGCATGACGTAAATCTGACCCGGCCAAAATTATGCCAAAATTATGTGGTGCTTCAGTATCAGTGAAAGCCGCACAGATCAGGGACCATTGCCTTAGAAGTAGTAGGGGCGCCTCAGCAGTATATGGGGCGCCTCAGCAGTATAAGGGGCGCCTCAGCAGTGTAAGGGGCGCCTCAGCAGTGTAAGGGGCTTCTGGAGAGTATAAAGGGTGTCTCGGGAGAATAAAGGGGGTCTCGGGAGTATAAGGGGCGCCTCAGCGGTATAAGGGGCGCCCCACCGTAAGCCGTGCCATAATGAGGACTCAAAGGCGTGGCATATAAGGGCAGATTGGGCCAGGTAAGGCGGGTGATGACAGGTCCACCGCAGTCAGGTCCTCTCTCTCACCGTGGGGATGAAAAAGCCGTACTGCGAGGGGCGAAATAATAACCCAGTGCAATAGCTCTTAATTCACTGCTACACTCGTTATTATATGATTCTTGCTCGAGCTGTATGGCGAGTGAGGCCGTTATGGTTCTTGAATACAATCCTCTTTAATGCACCGTTGCAGTCGTTGTTTTATGAATCTTGCACGAGCTGCTTTGTGAGTGGCAACATGAACACTCGTTGTTATAATTCTTTAACCCACTATTGCACTCGTTATTTTATGAATCTTGCTCAAAATATGTTATGAGTGGGGACATTATAACTTACTACAATAACTTTTAATTTACTGTTTCAATCCTTAGTATATGTATCTTTCACGAGCTGTTTTGTGAGTGGCAGCATAAAAACTCGTTGCTGTAATTCTTCAACTCACTATTGCACTCGTTATTATATGAACCTTACACGAGTTACACTGCGAGTAGGGACATTCTATTCTTCACGGTATTTTAATTAACCCTTGTAGTCATGATTATCTGAACTTCGCATAAAGTGGACTGTAACTAGGAACTTTAATATTCATAGTGTGAGTAGGAACATGATAACTCGTCTCAATAACTCTTTAACTCCACATTCCAATTGTAACATGAATCCTGCAGGTGTATTTTGTGAGTGAGACGAAGAGTTTTATATAATATTCGTGGAAACGTAAAAAAAAAAAAATATTGTAGCTGCAAACATTATAACTCATCGCGGTACCTTATTCCTTTTCTAGTCTCTATTCCGTCTTGACACAATCTTATTTCAACTTAAGAAATCCCTCTAGTAGTGAAAGGGTTAATGAAGGCTATATCTAACCCTTTCTGTTAAAAAGCCTGTCCTAAGCAGAATAAACTCTCTAAAGGTAGGTAAATTAAACCAGAAAATAAGATATCGTATTGCTGAGCCAAGAGGGAAGCCTGAGTCACACCTGGAGCCAAGAAAGATTAAGCTCTGCCTGAGGTGAAAACGAGTGAGGGGCTTGGGCGTGTGTGGGCGTGTGTGTAAGACTCCCATGCCACCCCTATATGCGTCGGGGCCTGTGTTAGACCATCCCGGCTTGTGTGGCTTTAAAGTGAAGGGGATAAATGAGAGCCTGCCCACTCCGTCCGGTTTATCAGGGTATCTCTTGCCGTGGTGATGGTGGACAGGACGCCTTCATCACTCAAGAAGGGGGAATGATGACTCTGTGTTGGTTGGTTTGCAGTGGAGATTGCTACTACTACTACTTCTTCTACTACTACTACTACTACTACTACTACCCTGACTTTATCTTAGGACTATTCCCCTCACAGCTTTCCTAGACTATTCCTTCATTATTGCCGTGACTATTTCGATGATTACTACTACAATAGTTTTCTAGACCACTCCTTCCACCACTCCCCTACCACTCCTTCCATCACTCCTTCCACCACTCCCCTACCACTCCTTCCACCACTCCTTCCACCACTCCTTCCATCACTCCCCCACCACTCCTTCCACCACTCCTTCTACCACTCCTTCCATCACTCCCCCACCACTCCTTCCACCACTCCCCTACCACTCCTTCCACCACTCCCCCACCACTCCTTCCACCACTCCCCTACCACTCCTTCCACCACTCCCCCACCACTCCTTCCACCACTCCTTCCATCACTCCCCCACCACTCCTTCCACCACTCCTTCCACCACTCCCCTACCACTCCTTCCACCACTCCTTCCACCACTCCCTCCATCACTCCCCCACCACTCCCCCACCATTCCTTCCACCACTCCTTCCACCACTCCTTCCATCACTCTCCCACCGCTCCTTCCACCACTCCCCTACCACTCCTTCCACCACTCCTTCCACCACTCCCCTACCACTCCTTCCACAACTCCTTCCACCACTCCTTCCACCACTCCCCTACCACTCCTTCCACAACTCCTTCCACCACTCCTTCCACCACTCCCCTACCACTCCTTCCACCACTCCTTCCATTACTCCCCAACCACTTCCTCACCACTCTCTCACCACACCCCCTCTCCCGGCCGTGCCCTACACCATCTCTCCTCTGTTGCAAAGGGAGAGGGAGCAAAAGGGTAGTATGCATTCGTTTCACTTTAAATTGGCCTGTCCCTCCGTCGTGAAGGCTGAGTCGTAAAAGAATATAGTGGTAGTCACGAAGAAGTGCTGTGAAAAGGTGCAGAGTCGCAGTATTGTCTTTTTCTGCCATCGAGCTACGGGAAATAAGCTGTAAAAGGACGATAATCTCCGCCAATTTAAGGTAGAAGAAGAAGAAGATAAGAAAAAAGGAGGAGGAAGGAACAGGAAGAGGAAGAGGAGAAGGTGGAGGTGGAGGAGGAGGAGGAGAAAGAGAATAAGAAGAAGTAGAAGAAGGGGAAGGAGGAGAAGAAGGAGGAAGAGGAGGAGGAGAAGAAGAAGAAGAAGAAGAAGAAGAGGAAGAAGAAACAGGAGGAGAGGGAGAAGCAGAAGAAGAAGGGGAAGGAGGACCAGAAGAAGGAGGAGGAGAACGAGAAGAAGATGAAGAAGAAACTCAGGCTTTCCCACCAGCCAATATAAGCAACGTGGTCCGGATTTACGCCAAATAAGTATACCTGACATCATAAAACACACGGTTCCTAATGAGGGCTGGCGCGAATGTGATTATGACAGTGGACAAAGTGATTATCGTAATTACCGTAACTACTACCAGGTCAAAATGTCGCCTAGAGAACCATCATTACCAGCCACGTCTCTGTTAGCCTCTCCGTCTGTTCAGGAAGCTCCCCAACACCTTTTCCCAAGCGATTGATTTTGTTACACCTTACTGCGCTCGTCTGTGTTATGTAAATCCTTCCAGCATCGCCTTACACTGCATACCTAGCGAGCAAAAGGATATTAACCAGTCTTATCCAAGAATAATTCGCAAAGGAAGAGGTGTTAGGGAGCTTCCTGACGAGAATGCGGTTCCATGTCACCCCTGTCACCTTTCCCCCATGTCACCCCTGTCATCTGTCCCCCATGTCACCCCTGTCATCTGTCTCCCATGTCACCCCTGCCATCTGTCCCCTATGTCACCACCTGTCATCTGTCCCCCATGTCACCCCTGCCATCTGTCCCCTATGTCACCACCTGTCATCTGTCCCCCATGTCACCCCTGTCATCTGTCTCCCATGTCACCCCTGCCATCTGCCTCCCATGTCACCCCTGTCACTTCCATGTCACCCCTGTCATCTGTCCCCCATGTCACCCCTGTCATCTGTCCCCCATGTCACCCCTGTCATCTGCCACCCATGTCACCCCTGCTATTTGTCCCCCATGTCACCTCTGTCATCTGTCCCCCATGTCACCCCTGTCATCTGTCTCCCATGTCACCCCTGTCATCTGTCCCCCATGTCACCCCTGTCACTCCCATGTCACCCCTGTCATCTGTCCCCCATGTCACCCCTGTCATCTGTCCCCCATGTCACCCTTGTCATCTGCCACCCATGTCACCCCTGCCATCTGTCTCCCATGTCACCCCTGCCATCTGTCTCCCATGTCACCCCTGTCATGTGTCTCCCATGTCACCCCTGTCATCTGTCTCTCATGTCACCCCTGTCACTTCCATGTCACCCCTGTCATCTGCCACTCATGTCACCCCTGTCATCCGTCTCCCATGTCACCTCTGTCATCCGTCTCCCATGTCACCCCTGTCATCTGCTCCCATGTCACCTCTGCCATCTGTCTCCCATGTCAACCCTGTCATCTGCCACTCATGTCACCCCTGTCATCTGTCTCCCATGTCACCCCTGTCATCTGCCTCCCATGTCACCCCTGTCATCTGTCCCCCATGTCACCCCTGTCATCTGCCACCCATGTCACCCCTGTCATCTGCCACTCATGTCACAACTGTCATCCCAGGTCACCCCTGTCATCTGCCTCCCATGTCACCCCTGTCACCCCTGTCATCTGCCACCCATGTCACCCCTGTCATCTGCCACTCATGTCACCCCTGTCATCTGTCTCCCATGTCACCCCTGTCATCTGTCCCCCATGTCACCCCTGTCACTCCCATGTCACCCCTGTCATCTGCCACCTATGTCACCCCTGTCATCTGCCTCCCATGTCACCCCTGTCATCTGCCTCCCATATCACCCCTGTCACTCCCATGTCACCCCTGTCATCTGTGCCCCATGTCACCCCTGTCACCTGTCTCCCATGTCACCCCTGTCATCTGTCCCCCATGTCACCCCTGTCACCTGTCTCCCATGTCACCCCTGTCATCTGTCTCTCATGTGACCCATGTCACCCCTGTCATCTGCCACCCATGTCACCCCTGTCATCTGCCTCCCATGTCACCCCTGTCATCTGCCACTCATGTCACCCCTGTCATCTGCCACCCATGTCACCCCTGTCATCCGTCTCCCATGTCACCCGTCATCCGTCTCCCATGTCACCCCTGTCATCTGCCACTCTTGTCACCCCTGTCATCTGCCACCCATGTCACCCCTGTCATCTGCCTCCCATGTCACCCCTGTCATCTACCTCTCATGTCACCCCTGTCATCTGTCCCCCATGTCACCCCTGTCATCTGCCACTCATGTCACCCCTGTCATCTGCCACCCATGTCACCCCTGTCATCTACTGCTCCCCTCTGTCTGTCTGTCTGTCTGTCTGTCTGTCTGTCTCTCTCTCTCTCTGTCTCTCTCTCTCTCTCTCTCTCTCTCTTTCAGCTCATTAACAGTTTCCCTTGTATCCCTACCCTCTCTCTAACTTCTCTCTTTTCTATTCCTTTCCTTCCCTCTTCCTTAGCCTTCTCTCTCGAAACGCCCCCCTTTTCCCTCCCCCTCTTTCCCTCTTCTGTCTCCTCCTCTAGTCTTCTTTTTTTTTCTATTTTCTCCTCTTTCTCCTAACTATTAATTTAGCCCTCTTTCTCTCAGCTCTCCTCTCTCCTTTTTTGTAGCCCCTCCTTCAGTCCTCTCTCGTAGTCCCCAACTCTTTCTGTAGCCCATCCTAGCCGTTCTTTTCCTAGTTATCTATTTCCTAGTTCTACCTTTCATAGCCCTTATTTTCCTGTCCCCTCCCCCATCTCCCTCCCTAGCCATTCATTTCCTAGCCACTCCCCTAGCCTCTATCCTGGCTACTTTTTTTCTTAGCCCATCCCGTAACACCCTCCCTCGCCAGTTTTTCCTAGTCACTCCTCTAGCCCACTCCCTAGCCATATTTCGTAGCCCTACTCTGTTTCCCTTTCTCCTAGCCCCCCCACCCCCTCTCCCCCAGCTAGCTCTTTGTCCGTGCTCCTCCCACACAGTACCCAGCCAGACAGACGTCCTCGCCCCTCCCTTTCACCCCTCTCCCCTCCCCTGCACTCCTTCCCCTCCCCTGCTCCCTGCCCCCTCCCCTCCCTCCCTTGCCCCCCAGACGACCAATTTACTCTCTTAATGTTCCCCTTGCCATCAAATCCTTCTGCCCGCCCGCACCTCAATGATCCCCACCCCCACCCCTCCACCCCCACTCCTCACCCCTCACCCCCCACACCCCCAAACCCCGCAACCAGACCCTTACATCGCTTCTAGGAACATTCGGTGCCTTCCCCTCCCCCCTTCCCTCTCTCCCCCATTCCCCTCACTGTCTTTCCCCTTTACTGTACTTCCTGTCACCTCCTTTTCCCTTTTTTTCCCTCTCATTCATCCCCCCCTTTCCTCTCTCCCTCTCTGTCTTTTATCTTCCTCTCCCCTTTCCCCAAGCTTTTCTCTTCTCATCTCTCCCTTCACACAGTCTTTACCTCTTCCCCTTACTGACTTTATTCCTTCCCACTCCCAGTCTCTCCCCACTTCCCTTCATTTTCTTCCCCCCTCCCCCTCACTTTTTTCCATTTTCCTTTCATTCCCTTTCCCCGCTCCTCTCCGTCTCTTTCCCCCTTCGTCTAGCTTTCACTCTTCCCTTTCCCCCACTCTTTCACTTTTGCTCTCACTTCCTCTCTCCCATCCCCTTACCGTCTTTCTCTCTTTCCCTCACTCCCGCTCTTCCTGTCCCTCACTCACAAATCCCTTTCTCTTACTCCCTCTTTTCCTTTCCCTCACTCTCTCTTTTCCTTTCCCGTGCTAGACCCCTCCCTCTTTCTTATTCCTTAGTCCACTCTTCACCCTTCTCATGTCCCCTCCCCTCCACCCTTTCCCCTTCCTATGTCTCTTCCCCTCCCTCCTTCCCTTTCCTAAATACTCTCATCCCATTGGGTTTGTTTCCAGACAAAGAATGTCAGGTCCTCGTTTTCCCCATTCCTATGCCCATTTTTCTGTTTTCTTTCTCCTTTCCCTTTCTTCCATGCTTCCCCTCTTTCCTGTTTCCTACTTCCTTTCCCTCTATGTCCCTCTCTGTCCCCTCTCTCATACTTTTGCTCTTCCTCTTCCTTTTGTCCCCTCTCCACCCACCTCGTGTTTTTTTACCCTAACAATAAAGAATATCTGAATCCATAGCCATAAGGGTGATATGGGGGGAAAGGAAGGAGGGGGGGGGAAGGAGGGGGAGGAGCCGGAGAGAGAGGAAAGAGGGAGACAAGGAGAGAAGAATTTGGTGCCGGAGACAGCGAAAGAGGGGAGAGAATATGAGGAGGGAAGGAGAAGGAGCCGGAGAGAGAGAGGAAAGAGGGAGAGACAAGGAGGAGGGAAGAAGGAGGAGGAGAGAGGGTAATGAGGAAGGGGAGGCCGAAGGGGAGGACTGGGACCCTGTAAAGTTTCCAAGAACGTATTTCAATATGGAGTGGTTGAGGTGGGGATATTGACGTGGCCGAGCTGGGCGCATGGAGTGGCATTCCTTCCTGATTGTCCTCGTCGTCCTCGTCCTCGTCCTCGTCGTTGTTGTTGTTGCAGGACCGGTGATGTACTGGTGATGCCTGGAATAAGATCGACAAATTCATCTGCCACGCAAGAGGGAATTTTAACTTGATTTACTCAGTTGGAAAGAGGAAAATGATATTCGACAGGTAGGTAGGTGGATTTGCTGCTAGGTTGGGTCTATTTGTCTTGCTAAGGCAGAGTAGGCTGGGTTGTCATCAGTCACTTCGCCAGATTTGTGTGTGTGTGTGTGTGTGTGTGTGTGTGTGTGTGTGTGTGTGTGTGTGTGTGTGTGTGTGTGTGTCACTGTTTGCAGGTAGCCGAGTTTTGATGATGATGATGATGATTAAGATGAAGATGACTACAGTAACATTTATTTTGTTAGTCATTAAATCTTAGCTGGATATTCTCTAAACCTTATTGTTCGATTCTTAATTTTATTCTTGAATATTCCGTGAGTGACTATTTTTTTTTTTTTTCTGGTCATTTTTTCTCTCTCGATCAAATTTGGTCCACATGGAAGGTAATTTACGAGTTCCTGAATAAATGAAAAACCGTAAAAAGCGATGTTTTAAGACCCCCTCCTTTCTTTTTGCCGTATTAGGCCGCTGAGTCAGGAGGCGCCGTAACTTGAGCCGGATTTATAACGGTGATAAGGCGGGTGATGTGACCAGCCGCTTCTTCTTCTTCTTCCCGGGTCTTCAGATGCCAGTCGCGGGCATGAGGAGTTTATGGAGAAGTGTGAGGAGGGCTTATGTCTCCCTGCTTTGTTTCATGTCTCCGTGCTTTATTTCCTTGCTTTTTTTTCGTGTCTGCTTGCTTTATTTCATGTCTGTGCTTTATTTCCTTGCTTAATTTCATGCCTTCTTGCTTTATTTCATGTCTCCGTGCTTTATTTCCTTGCTTTATTTCGTGTCTGCTTGCTTTATTTCATGCCTGTGCTTTATTTCCTTGCTTAATTTCATGCCTTCTTGCTTTATTTCGTGTCTGCATGCTTAATTTCGTGTCTGCATGCTTAATTTCGTTTCTGCTTGCTTAATTTCGTGTCTGCTTGCTTAATTTCGTGTCTGCTTGCTTTATTTCGTGTCTGCTTGCTTAATTTCGTTTCTGCTTGCTTTATTTCGTGTCTGCATGCTTAATTTCGTTTCTGCTTGCTTTATTTCGTGTCTGCTTGCTTAATTTCGTGTCTGCTTGCTTAATTTCGTGTCTGCTTGCTTTATTTCGTGTCTGCTTGCTTTATTTCGTGTCTGCTTGCTTTATTTCGTGTCTCCTTGCTTTATTTCATGTCTGCTTGCTTTATTTCATGTCTGCTTGCATTCTGTCGTGTCTGCTTGCTTTATTTCGTGTCTGCTTTGCTTTATTTCGTGTCTGCTTGCTTTATTTCATGTCTCCTTGCTTTATTGAGGAAGCGGGTTTGCGTTGTGGGGCTCCGTCTCTTGTCCTACATCAGGGGTTCCTCACCTTTTTTTCTTCTAAGACATATATTGCAAAGTTATTTCAGGAGCAAACATTCAAGTTAATATATTTTTTTAAGCATAGATAATGAACAAAACGATATTAGCCAGCCATATCCAAAAATAAATCGCAATGGAAGAGGTGTTAGGGAGCTTCCTCATAATAATACGGTCCTTGGTTTTTCTGTACGTGTTTTTGGCTTCGTTCTTGAGTGCCCGTTTGCAAATTACTGACCTTGGCTTGAGTTGCCCTTGCGTTTTACCTTCATTGTCTCGTTTTCCTTTTATCTGCTATATTGTTCTTGTGTCACCTTGATTACCTGTTGCTTTTTATTCGAATTTATATTTAATCGTACACACACACACACACACACACACACACACACACACACACACACACACACACACACACACACACACACACACACACTGCCTGTCTGTCTGGCTGTCTCTGTCTGTCTGTCTGTCTGTCTGTCTGTCTGTCTGTCTGTCTGTCTCGCTCTCTCTTGCTCGCTCGCTCGCTCGCGCGCGCGCTCTGGGGGGAGTCTTGATCGTGGGTTGGATGAGGAGGAAGAATATGAGGGGAGGGGGTAAGGGGGAAAGTAGGGGGGAATGTTTCTTGACAGAGGGTTGGGGGTGCAGGAAGGTCAGGGGAAGGTATGATTCTTGACAGATGGGTTCAGGTAGTATTGGACTTAGCAAAGAAAAAAATACTAAAGAGGGAGGGGAAAAGGTAGTGATGGGTAGGTGGGTAGCAGAGTTCGCCATCCCCTCGTCCTGTCCTAAGAGGAAGAGAAGGGTAGGGGGTGAGAGGGGGACAGGGAAGAAAAGAAAGAGGGAAGGAAGGGACAGGGGAAAGAGAGCTGAAGGGAGAGGTGGATATTTGATTTAACATCCCTTACAGGTCCCAAGTAGAAGAGGGGGATGTGGGGGTGAGGGGAGGTGGGTATGAGGGAAGAGAGGAAAGAGGAGAGAAAATGAGAGGGGAAAGAGGGAAGTGGGGAGCCGGTGGAAAAGGCAAGGAATGAGAGGGGAATGATGGGAGTGATGGGTAGGTGGATGTTTCAGTTGTCCTTTTCCCCTCAGGACTCAGGTGGGAGAAGAGAGTGTGAGAGTGAGGGGAGGTGGGTGCGGGGACCAAGGAAGCGACGTTAGAGGGGAAGAGAAGGATATGGGAGTGAGGGGAGGCAGGTAAGGGGGCAGTGAAATGAAAGAGAGAAAGGGAACGAGAGGGGAAAGAAGAGAGGTGATGGTGAGGGAGTCGGAGGAAGAGGAGAGTGTGGAGTGAGGGAGATGAGTAAGGGATGTGAAGTAAGAGGGGAGGCAATTTGAGGGGGAAGAGGGAGGGTGGGGAGTCGAACGAGAGGGGAAAGAGGGAGGGGAGTAGGAGGAGAGGGGAAAGAGGGGGGAGTAGGAGGGAAGGGGAAAGAGGGAGGGGTGATGGTGGGGGGGTTGGGGGAAACTTGACTTACCCACACCCTCATCCAGACCAGTCCCGCGGCATCCACCTCCACCCTAATTCTCCATCTCCGCCCTAATTCCCTGGTGATTCCCTCCTGTCCACCCTAAACGCTGGCATTAGTCTCCCTGATGGCATGGTAACTCTTCCTACGTCTCTCCCTTCAGTCTTTTTTTTTTTTTTAATTCTCCCTAGCAACTCTCTTTTTCCCTGGCGTACCCTCACCCCTCTGTCTATCTGTCTGTCTGTCTGTCTGCCTGTCTGTCTGCTCTCTCTCTCTCTCTCTCTCTCTCTCTCTCAACTTTTCTCACATTACTTGTTGATCTGTCTAGTTTGTCCGTGTAGTGTTATTTATTCATCCTTTTTTTCCCCTTGCAATTCTTCCCCCTGCCTAATAATTCGCATAGTCTGACCTCTTTTCTTGTCTCCTTTAACTTCTTTTTTTGTTATCAAGTCATATATTTCGTCCTTTTCGTCTTCTGCCTTGAATATCAGTGCACATTTATTTACTGCTATACTTCCTTCCACCCAGGATGTTCCCCAGCTAATGGCAACAAACTGTAATATCTTCTTCCCCCGCCAAAGAGGAGTGACTGAACTGTAGTGGACGGCTTCCATGTGCCTGACACGGGGAGGCTACTCTCTTTTTTAAAAAAATCACTCCCTATTAACTCAAAGACAAACGGCCGCTTCTTAAGGGATTGTGGCGTCTGGGTATAGATAGATAGATTTTACGTGTCTTTAGATGTAACTGTTACGAAGAGTCGAGGAATATTTGTTGCTGGAGACACGAACCCCCTCCACTCTGTGCCACAAGAACGGGGATGCTGTATGTGTGCAAGGCGCTGGTGTGGACTGTAGGATAAGTGGCAGTATTTATAGGACCGTATTTGTCTTTAAGGGAACATTGTCAGGGTGCGTTTGTGAGAGAATACAAATAACATCTTGATACCTCTCCCTTTTTACTGTCTGTCCTTGTTTGGCAGATAACCGGGTGAGGAAGACAGGTAGACGCAAAAACTATCAACCCAACCACAAGCGATTGTTTATGGAGATGTGTGGAGGTTAAATCTTGGCCACCTGTCTCTCTGTCCGTCTGTCTATCCGCAAAAATACCTCTTTATATATGCGGTAGTCTGATCAAAGCTCAAAATCCCAAGTAATGCAAAATATATCCTCAAAAAAGATGTCTGGTTTTGAGATAGCCTTTAGGTATAGATCAGTACCCGCCCCTTCTCAGTATCGTGTGTAAATACAGATGAGTGTAATCCCACGGACGAACTCTTATTATTCAGAGGCCCTTTGTTTTGTCGGCTCTGAATATGTGCAGGTTTGTTACGTGTGTGTGTGTGTGTGTGTGTGTGTGTGTGAGAGAGAGAGAGAGAGAGAGAGAGAGAGAGAGAGAGAGTATGTGTGCGTGTGTGTGTGTGTGTGTGTGTGTGAGAGAGAGAGAGAGAGAGAGAGAGAGAGAGGGTGAGAGGGAGAGGGAGAGAGAGAGTATATAGGTGTGTGTGTGTGTGTGTGTGTGTGTGTGTTTGTTTTAGTAACCTTGAAGTGACCCAGATCAAAAAAATAAAAAAATAAAAAAAAGTGTCTGAGGCTATTTACCCAAGGAACAATTGTACCAAAGTTTGAAGCGAATTGGTGAAAAAAGAATGGAAGAATGACACCAAATTGAAAAGTATGGGAAAAAAGAAAGACAGGAAGAAAGATAAAGAATGAATAAAGAGAAAGAAAGAAAAAGTAAGAAAGAACAGAAAGAATGAAAATTTAGAAAAAGAAAGAAAGTGAGCAAATCCAGTATGATCCCCATCAAAGTGAAGTTGAAATAATGAGAGGAATGAAGGAGGAAAATCATTAATTCTTTCATGGTTGCAAAAAGTCAAGTGTTTTATTCCAGTTAACACTAGATGATTCTCTCTCTCTCTCTCTCTCTCTGTCTCTGTCTGTCTGTCTCTGTCTGTCTCTCTCTCGAACAGACTGAGACACGAGACCCTGAGAATATTAGTATTATTTTTTCCTGGTGATCATTTTCCTGCCTCTCCGTTATTCTCATCTCCCTCCTCAGTCTGTTTCATCTCTCTCCTTTCTTTCTTCAGCCAGCTATTCGTGTTTTTCTTCAGTTTTCCTTCTTTCCTGTTTTCCTCCTCCTCCTGTATCTCGGTTTTCCTGTTGCTGTAATTTTTCCCTTCCATCCCATTATCGTCTTCCTCTCTCTCTCTCTCTCTCTTTTTCTTAATTGCTGTTTTAGATTTCCTCTCTTTCGTTAGTCAGTTAATCTTTTTTTTTCTGCTAATTGCTTTCTTTCCTTTAGAGCAGCGTCTTTTTTCTCTCTCTCTCTCTCTCTCTCTCGCTGTTTTGTGTGTGTGTGTGTGTGTGTGTGTGTGTGTGTGTGTGTCTGTTTGTGTGTGTGTGTGTGTGTGTTGTTACGGAACAGAGAGAGATAATGAACACTTCAAGTGAGAATACTAAAATCACTACTGTCCCGCAAAGTTCCAGGTTCAAAACAAAAGAGTTAGGTAAAATTACAAGTTAAAGTTTAATGCTCAAACTAACAACAAAACATTCAGGACTCATAAGGATAATGTAATGGCAAAAAAAACAGGTTAAATATATGGTTAACTGCAATAGCCTCTATTAACACGAAATTAGCAAGAGTAAATTTATCTAAGTCAGCCCTGATAAAATTAGAAAACCGGATAATGCTCAGTTAATGCAAGATATATTAGTACAGATACAAAATATTATTAATAATGGCTGACACCTAAAACTCCATATGAATCACAAAAACCCTACCAGGCCCACGAACCAACACCCTAGGCTACACAGTACAAGAAAAAAATGTAATAACACTTATACTCAAATTACACAGCAGCTAGATGGTTGGAGACTTCCTGAGCACTCACAAAAATAATAACAACCGTACAGGGGAGGACAGAGATGTGAACAAACTGAGGAGTAGATCTAAGTGGCAATTAATGCAGAGACTGAGCTCATTATATAGGGGCCGGCAGAGCTTGATACAACTTGTAAGAAGGACGCGCAAATGAAGCCATAGGGGACAAAGAGTTGACACTCCTGCTCTGAACAACAGAAAGAACGACTTACTCTACTATAAGGGGGAGAAGGGGGGAGTGAGGTAGAACACGCAAGCCTGGTCACTATGGAAGCCACGAGGCGAATCGTGATCAAACATGCAGCATACTGTACGTTAGAATTATACAAAGGATGATGAAATCATAGGCTATGTAACAGTGTGTGTGTGTGTGTGTGTGTGTGTGTGTGTGTGTGTGTGTGTTTATTCTGCTACTCATTTCCTTTCTTCACATCCAGTTTTTTTTTATTTTCGCCTACCATTTTCTGTTTCGTTATGTTCATTCTCTTCCTGTTCTTCCTCTTATCCTTCTCCTCCTGCTGGAAACACAGCTTGATCTTATCTTCCTCTGTTTACCTTTTATTCCCTTTTTTGTATGCTGGTCATCTTCCTACTCAATACTTCTCCTTGTGTTTTTAACTTGGTTTTATGTTTTTCTGTCTAGTGTCTATTTTACTCCTGTATTTTATCATCTTCCTGTTCCCGTTATCCTTCCTTCCCGCCATCCTCTTCCCCCTCGTAACTACATCCGTCTTTGCTTCTTCACCCCCTTCGCCTTCCTTCCATCCCAAGATAATTCCGGGTTATATTTTGTTGATCCCGTTACTCTCGTCTCTCTGATATCCTTAATCTACACTTTCTTGTATTAATTCCTGTACTGTTATATCATTCCTTTTCGCGCCTTATTATTATGTCTTTAGTGTTATCTTTTTATCTGTGGTTCAGGATGAGATGGAGGGATACAGTGGAGAGGTATATGAGAGAGGTGTGTGTGAGCTGGTGGCAGGGCAGTGACATGGCAGGGATAGGGTGACATGGAGGCGATTTGTTTGTGGCCACCCTTTACGGGATTAAGGCGTCTGGCTGTAGAGAGATGGATAAATAGATTTGTTTTATTTCCACCATCTCCTTATTCTTTCATGATATTCTTTCTTCTGGTATTCTTTTTTTAATAATGCCTCTTTCTGTTCATATATTTATTTCTATATTATTCTTCTGTTCTTTTATTTTCTCCAGTTATTCTGTTCTTTTAATTTTCTCCTTTCGTCTGCCTTTCCTTATATTTATTTCTTTATTCATTTTAATTTCCTTTATCCAGTTTTCCTTCATGTTAATCTTTCTTTTTATTGTTGTGGTTCAGTCCTTCCATTCTCTCTCTCTCTCTCTCTCTCTCTCTCTCTCTCTCTCTCTCTCTCTCTCTCTCTCTCTCTCTCTCCAAATATTTATGGCATCTTTCCGCACCACTTAACTGTTTGAATCAGTACTCCCTGGGTCCTCTTCCTATTTCATTTTTCGTTTCATTTTCTCTTTATTTTTTCTGCCTCTCTCACTTTCTCCTATCTCATTTTTCGTCTCATATTCCTCTTTATTTTTGTATCTCTATCTTTCTTCCTTCTCTTCCTCTTTGTCTAGGTCTCTTCCCTTTCTCCTCTTTAGCTTTATCTTCCTCCTCATTCATCTTCCTCCTCGTCTTGTAGTTTTTTCTCTCTCTTCCTCTTCCTTTTGCTTCCTGAGTCATGATCTTCTTTTGTTCTGCTCGTCTTCCTTCTCTCTGACCATCACCCTCTTCCTCTTCCTCCTTCTTTTCCTTCATTGTTAATTATTTATGCTGTTTCTTCTTCTTCTCCTTTATCATCATCATCATCATCATCATTACCACTTATTCTTCTGTTTCTTTTCGTTCCTCCTCCTCCTCCTCCTCCTCCTCCTCCTCCTCTTCTGTTCATTCAAGTTTTGTTTCTCTTCCTCATTTTTCTCTCCTTCTTCTCTGTTTCTACTTCCTCCTCCTCCTCCTCCTCCTGCTCCTCCTCCTCCTGCTCCTCCTCCTCCTCCTCCTCCTCTTTCCCTTTACTTTTCTCTCTTCACTTCTTTCTTCATTCTTTCCCCCTCCTTACAATTTCTGTCATACTTCATCGTAACTTTTTCTCCTCCATCCCTGCCCCCTACTTCTTACATTTCTTCTTCCTGTCAGTTCTTCTTTCCCTCTTCTCTACTCTCTTCTTCCTCCTTCTCTTCTCATTCCGTCTCCTCCCGTTTTCTCCTCCTCTTTCTTCATTTCTCCTCCCTCTCCTCCTGCTTTCTCCTCAACTCTTCTTCGCTCTCTCCATCTCCTCCCTTCTTCTCTCCACTCTTCCTATTCCTCTCCTCTCCTTTCCTCTCTTTGTTTTCGTCTCCTCTGTCTGTTTTCCTCTCTTCGTTTTCCTCTCGTCTCCTCTCTGGTTTCTTCCCCTCTCCTCTCTTTGTTTTCTTCCCCTCTCCTCTCTTTGTTTTCCTCTCCTCTCCTCTCTTTTCCTCTCCTTTCCTCTCCTCTCCTTTCTTCCCACTACTTCCCTTCATTCTTCTCCTCCACTTCTCCACTCAGCACTCTGTCTTTCACCCTGTTCTCCTCCATCTCTTCATATCTCGTCTGGCGTCTTCTCTTTTCTTCCTCTTTTTCCTTAATGCATTGCTATTCTTAACAACCTCTTATAGAATTTGATATTGTAGTCATAATATACTGTTATTTGCTGTCCCTTGTACTCCTTTACACCCCATTCCTCCCTTTATTCTCCTCTCCTCTCCTCTCCACTCCTCTCCTCTCCTCTGCTATACTCTTCACATTCATCCTCCTTCTGGCAATTCTTTAGTTCCTTTCTCCCCTTCTTCTTTCTCCTCTTCTGTTTCATTCCTTTCCCCTCGCTTCAGTTCCTCCTCCAGTTCTTCCAACCCTCTCTTTTTCCTTCTTCCCTTCCTTTCCTCTCTCCTCATCTCTAACCTTCCTCGTCTCTCCTGCTCCTCCATCCCCTCGCACCCTCCTTCATTTCTTGTCTTTTAAAAATTCTTTGCTCTCCGTCTCCTCCCTTCTCCTCTCCTCATCATTCGTCCTGTCCTTTCCTTTCTCGTCCATCTCTTCATTCCTTTCACAGTCCCACTCTTTTTCACATCTCTCCCTCCTCCTCCTCCTCCTTCTCCTCCTCCTCCTCCTTCCCTCCATCCCTCCTGCTCACGGACGACAAAAATACACAATTATGTCTCTCGACCATTTTTTCCTCTTGTTGTATTAAAACCAAAAAGGGAGAAGATTCCAGCGAGCGACCCCCGACCATTACCACGAGAAACCAGGCGGAAAGCACCCCAAGTTAGGCAAAGGGAGGGGGAAGGGAGGGGGAAGGGGAAGGGAAAGAGAGCGAGAACGGAGGGGTGCAGCGTAGAGGAGAGGGAACGGGAGGGGAAGGGAAGGAGGATTGAATGGTAAGGGAGAGGGAAGGGGGGGGGTTGAAGAGGAGAGGGAAGGGTAGGGGATGAGATTAAGGGCAAGGGATGAGGGAAGGGAAGGAGTGGGAAATGGGAGGAGGGGTGAAGGGAAAGGGAGGGAGGAGGGAAAAGGAAAGGAAGGAGGGAATGAGGGATGAAGGGCAAAGGAGTGGGTGAGGGAAAGGGAGGCAAAGGGAAGAGAAAGGGATGAGGGAGGGGAAGGGTAGGATAAGAGATAGAGGAAGGAGAGGGGAGGGACACACAGGGTGAGGGATAGGGTAGGGTGAGGGGAGAGGGAGGCAAAGGGAAAGGAAGGGGAGAGGGTAGGAAAGGAAGGAAAGGAAGAGAAAGGAAGGGAATGAGAGAGGAGTTGTGAAGAATGGGGGAGAGAGAGGAGGGGAATTGAAAGGAGTGATGATGGGAAGGGGAGAGGGAGACTTAGGAAGGGAGACAGGAGAGAGGATAGGGAGGGTAGGGGAGTGGGGAATGGAAAAGGATGGGGGAGGGAAAACAGGGGAAGAAGGAAAAAAAAAGAGTCAGAAAGGGGGGGAGGAAGATAAGAATAAGGAGGGATAGAAAGGATGGCAGATAGGGCAGGGAAGAGAGAGGTGAAGACGAGGTAAAGAGGGAGGAAAGGGGAGCTGAATAAAGAGGAGGAAGAGAGGAGGTATGATATAAGAAGGAGGAAGATAACTAGAGAGGAGGACAGAGCTGGAGAAGGGGAGAGAGAAGGCAGGGAAATGGAGAGATGAGGGTGAGTAAGGAGGATAGGGAGGGGAGAGGAGGAGGAGGAGAGGCTTGGGATGGAGGGGAGGGAAGAAGGAGGAGAGGCTTGGGATGGAGGGGAGGGAAGAAGAAGGAGGAGAGGGGGGGAAAGTGAAAAATGGGGAGGTAAAATCCAAGAGTATATTCTGAAGAGGAAGAAAAAAATTGAAGATACGAGAGAGCAAGTGAACTGAGACGGAAGATGGAGTGGAGGAAAGAAAGACGGCATAGAAAAAAGATGCATTAAAAAGACGCTGAGCAGAGGAAAATGAGAGACAGTCAGGGGGGGAGATCGAGGTGGAAGATGAAGGGGAAAAAAAGAAAGAGGGAAAGAAGGAAGGAAAGTATGAAAGCATAGATACATACATAAACCAGACGAAAATAGAGACAGAGAGGCAAAGATTCATACACAGCCTCACGCTCAAAGTGAACGGATCTTGAATTTGTCTGTCTCTTATTTTGTTTTTATTTCTTCTTGGGAGGAACAATCGTAGGGGCTTCTGGCCTTTGGTTCCTTCTTCCTTGCATAAAAAAAAAACAACTCTGCGAAGGATAGAAAGTACTGAAGTTTATGTATAACCTAAGCCTGGACACATTTTTATAAACAAGACGACCAAGAATGATGAGATGATGAACGATTGTGTTGTTTACTGCTAAGGGTAAGAGTTATGAATGAATGTTATGAGTGAGTGTGTAAGGGTGAGTGGGTATTTTGGGTGTAGGTGTGGGTTTATGTGTTATGAATGGGTGAATATTATGAATGAGTGAGTGGGTACGATGAGTGTGGGTGTGGCTTTAAGCTTAGGTTGGTATATTGTGTGGGTGTGTCTTTACCTGTTACAGATGAGTGAATATTGTGAATAAGTGAGTGGGTATTGAGTGTGGGTGTGGGTGTGATTATCTGATGACTGCGTTGTGAAAAAATAGGTGTGTGGTGAGGGATGGCTGTGTTAATGGAGACTGAGGAAAAGAAATTTGCATGAGTGTACCTTCAACATGTAAATTTTATGGAAGGCTTGTGTGTACTTGTGGGTATGTGAGCTGGTGATTGTTTTAGGAAAATGATGAGTTGGCAGAGATAAGTGTGTTGTTAGAGACTGAGTGTGATTAATGGAGGTGATTGTAGTTAGAATTAGTGGGTTTAGTGAGGAGTGTGTATTGTAGAGGCGAGGTGAATGTGGGGAAGGATGTTGTTAGTGAGTGGATGTTGTGTGATAAGAATTTTGATGTAAGTTTGTGGTGAAGCAATTGGAGTTAGTTTGAGATTAATCCTGTGGACCTGAGTGTGGAAAATTGATGATGATGATGATGATGATGATGATGATGATGATTATTATTACTATTATTGTTATTATTATTATAGATAATTGCATACGACATCTGATATCGTGAATCGTAAACAGTGAAGTGCTTTCTTCTCTCCGCTAGCGTCCTCTGAAAATGTGTATTGATATTTTTCTGATCACACTTCTTCTCAGCTCCTTGCTTGCTTTCCTCTCCCATTACGGCGGGCACGCAGCTCCGCTACCTACATGTTCTCATTCATTTTCTGTCTGTAATGAAAAAGGCAACCGGTACTCTCTGTCTTTTATGTAGACAACTAATCTAGATAGGAGCTGTCTTCCTTAGTCTGTATTTCTCACTACCTACACTATCCAATTTTTAATGTAGTTTGTCTAAGCACATTGTAATGGAAGGATTTAGAATTAGTCTTTCTTTTCTTTTTCCCACGCCACTCCAGATACCTTTCCAAAACTCCTCCCACTCCGCCCCCGACATCCCTCCCTCTCAACTCAACTCAACTCACCATACCCACCCTCAACCCCTTCCACGCCATTCTACACACTTTCCCGTGATCTCCTTCCATTCCACTTCCCAGATGTCCTTATGACTCCCTCCCACCCACTACCCACACCCTCCCTTCACCCCTCCCACTCCCCTACCCACACCTCCCTTTGACTCCCTCCACCTTCCTCTCCACATTTTCCCCTCATCCCTTCCACTCCACTCCCTACAACTCCCCATGATCCCCTCTCACTCCTTCCACCTTTCACTGCCCCCCCCCACCCATTTCCCAAACCTCCCCATTACCCTTTCTACCCTCCATACCTCCCATTAATCCCCTCCTCCCCAGACTTCCCCTCCACTCCCCACACTTTCCCTTAAACCCCCCACCCCATGCCTCCATCTCACTCCCCTCACCTCCCCAGACCTCCTCATTCCCCTCACCTCCCCAGACCTCCTCACTCCCGTCACCTCCCCAGACCGCCTCTCTCCCCTTACCTCCCCAGACCCCCTTCTACTCCCCTCAGCACGGGTTCCTCTTCACAAACGAGGTGTCCCAAGGCGGTCGTTCTCCTCAAGACAGTCATCTCTGGTTTAGATAAGAACTTCCACTCACCATCTTAGGACAGACTCAATGTGAGCGTCATTTTTTTCTGTTCTTGCCTGGATATCAAAACTATGTGTGTTCTGTCTGTCTGTTTTGTTTAGTTCAGGACGATGATGTGGTTTTTATTTTCTTTATTGTCTTTACCACCAGGCGGTTTTATTAAGCTCAGCACAATAAGGATGAGATGGAGGGATGGAGGGGAAAGGTATATGACAGAGGGGGATGTGAGCTGGGAGCAGGGCAATGAAATGGCGGGGGACGGGGTGACATGGAGGCGATTTGTTTGTAGCCACCCCTTACGGGATTAAGGCGTCTGGCCATAGATAGATAGATAGACAAAGCCTCTAGTAGTGAAGAGGCTCATGAAGACTCGTATCTAACTCCTTCATCTCAAAAACTTTCCTTAGCTGAGCAAAGTCGTCTGAAGCCAGCAAGAAAATAATAAAAAATAAGTCACTCGATCGGCTCTGTAGTAGTAGTAGTAGTAGTAGTAGTGGTGGTGGTGGTGGCGGCGGTAGACCCGACTACTGGAGTAAGGTAGTCTTCTGAACAGTTTCCGTCAGCCAGTTTAACCGCACTATGACTTCACGGTCAGCGTTCACACACACACACACACACACACACACACACACACACACACACATTTTTAGCCAAGAGAGATAGCAATCCGAAGAGGTTAACGAGGCTTGGGCAACGTACACATTTTTAGACAGACATCAAATTATCCTCTTCACGATAAATAACATGAACCTGAGCATTGTCTTTTGCAACCCGGGAAGGCAGTCTTCGGGTTCAACAAGCTTTTCAGAAGAGTTTGTGCGAGGTTCATAATCGTTCAGCGTAAAAAGTGGAACAATACTCTTTTCCGGAACTGTACAGGGAATGGGAGTGTTGAGTACTTCCGTGATGCCGAATTGAACACCCGACCAGCTGTGTTTACATCGCATAATTCCGCTGAGGGACGAGAGAGGGCAGCACCGGAGGGGGATATTCCTGATCCTACGTGGTCTTCTAGAGGCCTTGGTATGCTAATGTGAGATGTGTTTGTGTAGCTTAGGTAATTGTTATTGTAATGAAGCTGAGGCACTGCAAATTCAAAGGCTTCCTCGTAATATATGCGTTTTAATTTTCTTGTCCTTGTTAACATGCTGAAATAAAGTCGTGGAACCTACTGTACATACTTACCCACGCATTAATTTGCATCACATCGTAATTTTGTAACACGCTGTACTTACGTAATTCAGTACTAGTAGTAGTGGTGGTGGTGGAGGTGGAGGAGGTGGTAGTAGTACTGTATGTTTGTTGTTGTTGTTGTTGTTGTAATCCCAGGTTCATCTTAATGTTAACCCAGTAGACCATGCTGAAGTTGCCCCCGTCCTGGAGTCCACCGTCCCCTTTCAGAGGTTATGGAGGGAGCTGAGGGGCGTTTGCATAACCAGGCAGAGGAGCCGTCCAGTTACGTCAGTGCCACCTCGCGAAGGCGCCCCTCTCCATCACTAACATAATTTAGGAACATAAGGTTGTGCATCCGGTTTGCGAATATTACATAGTTTCTCATTAAGTGATTTTTACCGTCCGATAATTCCGTTTTACTAGTAATTCCGTCCCCTCTCATATGAATTTTAAATGAGAAAATTCCTTCACAATCACAGCCAGGCGAAAAACTAGAGAACCTCACCGCACAGGCATAGACGCAGGATATTAGTAGCTCGTTATAAAAATCCACGCCGGTTCCTTTTG
>NC_136977.1:56726003-56746003 GCF_032717465.1 Coenobita brevimanus
GTGGTGTTCCGTAGCGTGTTAGTTCCATGGTGTTCCGTAGCGTCTTAGTTCCATGGTGTTCCGTAGCGTCTTAGTTCCATGGTATTCCGTAGCGTCTTGGTTCCGTGGTGTTCCGTAGCGTCTTGGTTCCGTGGTGTTCCGTAGCGTCTTGGTTCCGCGGTGTTCCGTAGCGTCTTGGTTCCGTGGTGTTCCGTAGCGTCTTGGTTCCGCGGTGTTCCGTAGCGTCTTGGTTCCGTGGTGTTCCGTAGCGTCTTGGTTCCGTGGTGTTCCGTAGCGTCTGGGTTCCGTGGTGTTCCGTAGCGTCTGGGTTCCGTGGTGTTCCGTAGCGTCTGGGTTCCGTGGTGTTCCGTAGCGTCTGGGTTCCGTGGTGTTCCGTAGCGTCTGGGTTCCGTGGTATTCCGCAGCGTCTGGGTTCCGTGGTGTTCCGTAGCGTCTGGGTTCCGTGGTGTTCCGTAGCGTCTGGGTTCCGTGGTGTTCCGTAGCGTCTGGGTTCCGTGGTATTCCGTAGCGTCTGGGTTCCTTAGTGTTCCGTAGCGTCTTGGTTCCTTAGTGTTCCGTAGCGTCTGGGTTCCGTGGTGTTCCGTTGCGTCTGGGTTCCATGTTCCTATCGCTCTTTGTGGAAATTTTGGAGCAGTTAAGTAGCCTGGAGCAGCCACGCAGACTGATTGAGCAGGACGAGGTGAAGGAGACTGGGAAGGAGGGGAGGGAAGGAGAGGGGGTGAAGGAGACTTGATAGGAAGGGAGTAGGAGGTGGGAGGGGGAGGGGAATAAGGAGGGAGGGGGAGGGAGAGGGGGAAAAGGAGCAGGGAGGGAGGAGGGGGAGTGAAGGGAAGAGAGGGGGAGAGGCTTGATAGAAAAGAGTAAGAGGGAGGGGGAGGGAAAAAAGGATAGAGAGGGAGGGGGTAAGGAAAGGGAGGAGGGGGAGGGAAGAAGGGAGGGAGAAGAAGCCTTAATAGAAAGGGAGTAGGAAGAGGGAGGGGGAGAGAAAAAAGGAGAGAAAGAGAGAGAGGGAAGGAGGGAGGAAGGGAGGGAGGAAGGGGGACAAGGGAAGGGAAGAGAGGCAGGGAAAGGAAGAAGGTAGGGAGATTTAATAGGAAGGGAGTAGGAGGAAAGAGGGGAAGGAAATGAGTGAGGGAAAGCAAGAGGGAGGGAGGGAGGGAGGGAAGAAGGGATGAGGAGGGAAGGAAGGAGCGAGGAGAAGGTTTCATAGGAAAGGAGAGGAGATAAAAAAGGAACGAGAAGGGGAAGGAGGGAGGGAGGAGGTGGGAAGGAAGAAGGGTGGGGAAGGGAAGTGGGGAGAGCGAGAGGGAACAGGGGAGAGTGGGACGGAAGGAGGGAGAGGGTAAGTAAAGGAGGTTGAAAGGAGGGAGGGAGGGAGGGAGGGAGGAAGGCTGGGAGATAAAAGGAAGAAGGGAGGAGGGAGGGAAGGCAGGAGGAAGGGGGGAAACAGAGGTACACTGAGTCGAACAACGGGAAATCTCCTCCTCCTCCTCCTCCTCCTCTTCCTCCTTCTCCTCGTGTCTCATACCACGGGCCAGGAAACACAGATTTTGGCCACAGTAAAGGAAAAGCAGTTCATTTTACACCGTCATGATTGGTGATTCGAGCTTGAAAAGTTTCGAATCTCGGGCGAATCAGCTTCACTACTCTTCAGATCAGGGAGACTCGGAAGTCCTAGGACTGGTTAAGAACAGAAATTTTGAAGATGGAAAAATTGTACTGGTTTTTTTTCCAGTGTGGTATTTCTTTTCTTGCGTTTTTTTTTTTTTTTTTTTATAGCGGTTTATAAGATCCACGCCTCACATCTCTCTCTCTCTTTCTCTCTCTGTTCTTAAGATTCCCCTCCTCTGTCTGTCTGTCTGTCTGTCTGTCTCTCTGTCTCTGTCCTTGTCTGTCTGTCTGTCTGTCTCTGTCTGTCTTTCTGTCTGTCTGACTGTCTGTCTGTCTGTCTGTCTGTCTGTCTCTCTCTCTCTCTCTCTCGTTTTTTAAGATTCTCCCCCTCTGTCTGTCTGTCTGTCTGTCTGTCTCTGTCTGTCTTTCTGTCTGTCTGACTGTCTGTCTGTCTGTCTGTCTGTCTGTCTGTCTGTCTCTCTCTCTCTCTCTCTCTCTCTCGTTTTTTAAGATTCTCCCCCTCTGTCTGTCTGTCTGTCTGTCTGTCTCTCTCTCTCTCTCTCTCTCTCTCTCTCTCTCTCTCTTTTTTTAAGATTCTCCCCCTCTGTCTGTCTGTCTGTCTGTCTGTCTCTCTCTCTCTCTCTCTCTCTCTCTCTCTCTCTCTCCCCTTTGTTTTTCGGTATTTTCCTTTAGCTCAGTGGCAGAATAAGACAGGACTACGGCTCTACACCCTGTCCATAGCACTTCTTCATGACTAGCTCTATATTCTAGTCCAGTTTCTTGCTGAGCACCTTTTCATAGCACTTCTTCGTGACTAGTTCCATATTCAAGTGACAGTCTCTTGAAGCAGTTGAACACTTTTGCACAGCACTTCATCATGACTAACTTCTTATTCTAGGGTCAGTCTCTTGCAACAGCTGGGCACCTTTTTATAACACTTCCTCGTGACTAGCATTCAAGTTGGAGAGATGATAATTTTAGGCCAGGTTATAATGGACAGCATATAAGCATCAACCACCCTCGTTCCAGGCGGTATTCTAAATGGCCTTGAGAGATTACGCAACACCTTTTCCTAAGTGATTCATTCTGCATATTACACCTCAGTATCCCCTTGTACGTCACTGATACAAACAACGTCGATATTATAAAAAAAAACGCACACACACACACACACACACACACACACACACACACACACACACACACACACACACACACACACACACACACACACACACACACACACACACACACACACAAATAAAATGCAAGAGAATGTTCAGGTATAATGAGCAAAATAAATCGCTTAGGAAGAGGTGCTACGGAGCCACAAATCCCGAGGTAGAAAATTAACCCTTCCCTGACCTCTTCTCTTTCTCCACCGTGACCTAGCTGCCGGCGTCGTGACCTCCCCGTGGCCCAGACTGACCCCCCTTCCCTCCCCGACCCCACCTCATCCATCACCTGCTCTCTTGTTCGCCAGGTAAAATTTATTATATAGAGAGGATGGGTGGGGGAAAATTGCAATGATTCAGGTGCGTTGGACTGAGCACCTCCCAGTTGACGTGAGTTATTTGGACAAGCACGGTGGTGATGAGAGGAGGAGGAGGAGGAGGAGGGGAAGGGAAAGGAAGAGGGAGGGAGATGAGAATGAAACTGGAGGAGGGGAAGGGGAAGGAAGAGGGAGGGAGAAGAGGCTGAAGTAGGAGGAGGAGGAGGGGAAGGGGAAGGAAGAGGGAAGGAGAAGAGGAAGAAGTAGGAGGAGGAGGAGGAGGGGAGGGGGAAGGAAGAGGGAGGGAGAAGAAGAAGAAGTAAGAGGAGGAGGAGGAGGAGAAGGGGAAGGGAAAGGAAGAGGGAGGGAGAAGAGGAAGAAGTAAGAGGAGGAGGAGGAGAAGGGGAAGCAAGAGGGAGGGAGAAGAGAATGAAGTAGGAGGAGGAGAAGGGGAAGGAAGAAGGATGGAGAAGAGGAAGAAGTAGGAGGAGGAGGAGGGGAGTAGGAAGATGATGATTATGATGTGAAGGAGGAGGAGGAAGCTGGAATGCACTGGGGACTAAGCCTTGTAATAATCTAAAGATGTTATTATCGAAAACTCTGCGGACTGGAAATATTTGGAATTATATCTGAGATGGAATTTTGGCCGTGTTTGTGAAGAGAGCATAAAATAATAAGGAATTTTATCTCTCTGAAGTAATTAATCCGTACCAAACCAAAGCCAGTTCTTTCTAATGTTACTCAGCAAGTTATTGTGCCTTGAAAAACACATGATTTTATTTTTGTATACAAGTGACCAAGCACGTGGGTCATTAGTTTCAGCGGCTGCATTGCCCCAGATTTAGTGGGGAAAAAATGGTGTCTGTGTTTTCCAGGTTGGTTATGAGTAAAAATACTTGTAATAGATGTACACCTATCGTATGTACAAAGATTAAGGCAGCTGAGCACATAGGATTTAGGATTTAAGGAGGGGAGTTTCTGCTATATCCACCTCTCTCTCACTCCGAGTGGGTTGTCTGATATTGGTGATTTTATTTATTGTCAACTGCACACCACATTAGGGCAAGGCAAGCACTGGAACACCGCGTCCTTACCTCCCAATTCTCTGTACGACTTTAGCCTATATTATTTTCTGTTTATTTCATTTTTATTGTTGCTGCACACCGCATTAGAGCAAGGCAAGCACTGGAACACCGCGTCCTCACCTCCTATTCCTCTGCGTGATTCGAGCCTTTATCGTTTCTTGGCAGCTAGTTCGTGTGTGTAGAGTGGGTGTGTTGGAGGGCAGGGTAGGATGTCAGAGGTTGTGGCATAGCTTGACTGCCACCTGGGGACCCTTCACTCTCACACTTCCGCACCAACAGCACTTCCGCTCCAACACCGATATCATTATGCTGGGAGGGAGAGAAACATAGGTTAGAGGTAGAATTTTTTATTTTCTTTGACGTTTCTTGCAACACGGCACCCATCTCTAGAGAGTTTGAACAAGAAGCGATAGAGCAGAGACATATGTACCCCTGAAATTCCCTCCCCCTTCTTTCTCGTGTCGCAGCATGTTATTATTGGAACACGAACCTCTCTTCATCAACTCTTTTTGGCGGTAGTTGAGTATAGGATTGCCTGTGTATATATTTGCCTTCACTCATTAGGTTACCACACACCTCACAGCCAAATTAGAGTGAGTATTTGAGCGATGAATACCATAAAGCGACATGGGACCTGGTAATGAGTAACTGCCACCGACACCTTGTTTATTGTAGAATTTAATATCCTAAATGCTGACCGTGGTGTTAGTCGCGGTGTGCCAGTAGGGAGGGGCAATGGTAGGTGTCTCATCTTTCGGCATTGACTGTGTGCACTGATACTTGTAAAAAGATATATATTGCCCTTTTACCGTGAGGGCTGTTTTATTTTTATTTATATGTTTATTTTTTTGCCGCCCGAAAGGTATTGCTGACGTTCTTTACTGGGAATCGTGGCTTCTGTTTGCAATTAGGAACCTGATAACCTGATACGTATAAAGAACCTGATATAAGGAGGTTGCATATTTTCATTTTGACAGCAGGTGGCGACATAAAGAGCTGCATTCCTTCTTCTCCCGATTATGTGCACAATAAATATAATTTTTTTCGCTAATACATGTTACATTTGCTCCAGTTTTCTTCATGACTTTTCTGGTCTCATACCCATCGACGTAAACATCCATTGCTTCATTAAACAGGATCGTATGGACTCTGTGCCACCTGCTTACCCCTTCTCGAGTGTTTGAAGCATCACGAGCTAATTTATGACTATGCCTAACAACAGAAGGGTTTATACTTCTCGGCACCTACTTTGGTATACAGTAGTCCCGGGTAGGCTATCTGAGGCTCAATCAAGTCAACAAGCGGTCGTCGTGGTCGTCATTGTCGTCGTCGTCGGCGTCTCAAACTTCATGCCACTCATCACCACAAGGCCTGCAAACATCTAATCATCACACAACTCATCACCATAATCATCTACCGTAACCACATAACTCTTTCCCGTCTGGTAGTCCAAATCCCAGCCCTCACGACACACCTCTTTCGTTCTCAACCTTCCAGTCCTTCTCCCCCGCCCCCACGACACACCTCCGTTCGCAACCTTCCAGCCCTCCGCCCCCACGCAGGTCTCAAAGGGCGAGGGACTGGTGGGTCTGGGTGGTGGGTGTGTAGGATATAATAGGACACCTGTAGCTGGTCCTGCAGCCGCCGCCCTCCCCTGCGGCCACACTCCTTAACTCTGATCCTTGTTAACTCGGCAATCTGTTCCTGTGCTCGCCCTGCTTTGTGTACTGTGCTTTATCCTTTCCTTTTTCCTCCTGTCTGTCTGTCTGTCTGTCTGTCTCTGTCTCTCTGTCTCTCTGTCTGTCTGTCTGTCTCTCTCTCATCTTAATACTAGTGTTCCAGTCGTTGCTGCTAAATTCTCTATTCTCTCTTTTTGCTGTTCTGTCTCTTACTTTCCCCATTCCTACTTTATATATAGAGCTGTCTTTTCCTCTCATCCTTTTCCCCGTTTTGCTCTGTAATTCGCTCCAGACCCGATGTTTGCCTATTATACGATGTTTTATCTTCTTTGTTTCTTCTCCTTGTTCGCTCTAGAATTTATTAATTTCTTTCAGCCTACTTTATATTTGATGTTTTTTCCTTTCATCTCCTCTCCCTGTTTTTCTTATAATTTATTCCTCCCTCGAGCTCCTTTATGATCGTTTTTCCTGTCTTCTCTTCTCTGTGTTTGCATTATAATTTGTTCCGTTCCTCCTGTCTACTCTATATATGATGCTTTTCTCTTTCTTTTTATTTCCCTGTCAGCTCTGTCATCCATTTCTTTCCTTATGATTACTTATGTTCTGTGTATTTTCCCATCTTATTCCCGTTACCTCTGCAGTGCTTCTTCCTCGTATGCAATTGCTTCCCCTTGCTTCCTCCATTTCCTGTTAGTTTTCTTGTTAGTTTCTCAATATGTTCCTTGCGTCATTTGTGTACGCGTTATTCCTTCTTCCTCATTCTTTCGTTCCTGTTAAGTTTCTTCTTCCTTTCTTAGTGGTTCCTATCTCTCCTCTCCTCCCTCGCTCTTCTGTCTGCTCTTCTTCCTCATCTACAACTTTTCTATGTCCTCCCCTTCCCTGTTATCTTTGAAGTCTTCAGTTTCTCCTCTCCCCATTACACTCTGCCTTCTAACCATTTCAACAAACTTTGCTTCCATTCTTCTGTATGGTGGTACTTCTCTCCTCTTTCCTCACTCCTCCTCCTCCTCCTCCTCCTCACCTTCTCTACGCTGCGTTGTTCTTTCCTTCCATTTCTACGATGTCATCTCGCCTCTTCCTCCTCTCCATTGCTTTTCCTTCCTCCTCTTTCATACATTGGGCTGTTTCCTCCCCCTCCCCCTCCTTCTTCTTCCTGTGTGTGCGCCTTCCTCCTCCTCCTCCTCCTTCGTATTCGGTGCTTCTTTTCTTTTTCACCTCCACAGTGATGCCTCCTCCTCCATCTAAGCTACTCTTTCCTCTTCCTCCTTCCTACTCACTGCTCCTTCCTCCTCCTCTTCTTCCTCCTCCTCCTTCTTCTCCTCCCTGCTTCTTCCCCTTCCTCTGTTCAGTACTGTGCTCTTCTTATCCTCAGCTTCCCGTTAGCCTTGCATGCAGTCTATCTCTTTCCTCCCTCCTTGCTTCTTGCTGCTCCTTATCTCCTCCCCTCTTTGTTACATTGTCAGCCTAACCTGCTTCCCTTCCCTCCTCCTCCTCCTCCTTCTTCTCCCTCACTCACTTCCTTAGCTCCTTCCCTCCTTCATACCATTTTCATATTCCTTTCTTCCCTCTTCTTTCCTCTCTTCCTCCTCCTCCTCTATATTATTTTTCTACTTCTTCCTCCTCCTGCCCCTCTTCGACTCCCTCATACCAATTTCTTCCTCCTTTTTACCATAGTCTTCCTTTCTTCTCCTCTTCTCTAAACTCTTTTCCTTCTTCCCTTCTCTTCCTTCCTCCTCCTCCTCCTCCCTTACATTTCCTCTCTTTTTTCTTTACTTTTCTCCATTCCACCTTCTCGGCCCCTCACCTACTTCCTCCACCCTTTCCTCAAATTTTCTTCTTTTGGGCTTACTTCCCCCCCCCCCGAGACGTCCCTATTTCACCCTTTTTGTACTCATCACTCTCTCTCTCTCTCTCTCTCTCATAATATACCACCCATCATAAGCACCTACACCTGTTCCCAAATTCCTCTCCCCACACATTTTACTTTTCTCTCATTTCATATTTATGTTTCACCTACAATTTCTTACCAACATCTTTGATAATTTACTCTAAGCTCTTAACTTTTTTTCTGACCTCGTTTATATATTTTTATCTTGGTACTTTTTTTCTTTATTTTTGTACCTCGTTTATGATTTTCTGGCGCCATTTTGACTTTATTCCCGGGACTTGGTATGTTTTTTGCTGGCTTGGTTTACCTGTGATTGTACTTCAGTGTTATCATAGTTTGTCAGATAAATACTACCACTACTGCTACTACTACTACTACTACTACTACTACTACTACTACTACTACTACTGCTACTGCTACTACTACTACTACTACTACTACTACTATTACTACTACGACTACTGCTACTACTACTACTATTAATAATGATAAAAATGATAAACAAACCACTGGAGGCCGCTTGCACAGTCACTGCTTCCCCCCCCCCTTTTTTTTTTTTTCACAGGATGGCCACCTACGAAACCTTTATTCCTCTGTTCCTGCATTCATAGTCATTTTTGGCTGTGAGGTTTGCCAGCACGAACCATTAAACTGAGAGTTATTCCAACGGCCACCAAAAGAAGAGGAAAACGATGATGATTGATTGCTTGACGGCTGATTGATTGATGAGTGACTGACAGTGATTGATTAACATATCGTATTGTTTATAAAGCTCCAATCTGCTTGCATGCTTCGGCCTTGGTCACTTAATGGCGGCTGCCCACGATGCAGCAGCCGCTACTGTTAATAATAATAATAATAATAATAATAATAATAATAATAATAATAATAATAATATGGCTAAGGGTTAATGGGTATTGACTGTAAGGGCAGCAAGACAGAAAGTCAGCTTTTACCACATTACACTTCTCTCCCATAGATTACGACATGCGACAATCGAATCGGTTATCATGGCGTCCTTATTGGAGTCGAAAATAACCACTTGAACGAAGCTTACCTTGTTCGGGGATTCGTTTCGTTCAAGAGCAGACAAATCGACGCACAAATCAACAGTTGAAGCGTCCCGCGGTTACCATGGCATCCTTAGTGAGCTGTGTATTTACGAGCTCTATATTTACACAACCGAACGAAGCTTAACGTGTTCGGGGATTCGTTTCGTTCAGATGCAGTCAAATCGACAAAGACATCAACGGAGGAAGCGTCCTTGCGGTTACCATGGAGTCCCAAGTGAGCATATTTACCACACGAATGAAGCACCGTGTTCGGGGATTCGTTTTGTTCAGTTACAAACAAGTCGACCAATAAAAACAGATGAAGCGTCCGTGAGTGTATGGAGGTGTTTTGCCTATGTTGGGCAGGGGCAGTAAATTCTCTCTTTTCAAACACCATTAGGGCGTCAGTTTTTGTACAGATTTTCGTGATTCGGTTGCGGTGGTGGGGAGGCGAGGCGAGGCGTGAGGTGTCGGGGGTGTGGTAATGGTGTTTAGGCTATTGGATGCTGCCCTCAGCGCCCTGCCTCCCTCTGCTCGTATTGTTGAAGACTTTACGGCTCCTACGCACCCGAGGCGATGTTTTGACGGGGGGTCAGGCGCGGAGTTCACGAGGGAAGATGATGTAAATGACGCGAGTCTAAATAACGAATAATTTAGTGTTACGCAACTCGGTGTGCAGGAGGCTTCGTATCACCACTTCCTTTGCGATTTATTTTGGACCTTACCATTCTCTTGCGTGGTATTTGTTTCCTCTTGATATCGATTTGTACTGATGTCAATTAAGAGGATATTAAAGTGTAATGTGAAGAATAAATAGCAATGAAACAGGTACTGCGAAAGATGGCCCTCAGACCTAGACCACTGCCAGCCACGCTTTTCCTTTCGTTATGCTGTTACTTACGGCACTGAAATAAACATGTGCTTACACACACACACACACACACACACACACATTTACAGGAAAAAGCAAACAAACAAACAGAAAAACAAACGCACATATATAAACAAGCAAACACGCCGAACTATAAACACACACACACACACACACACACACACACACACACACACACACACACACACACACACACACACACACATTTACAGGAGCAAACAAACAAACAAACAAACGAACAAATATACACAAGTAAACACGCCGAACTATAAACACACACACACACACACACACACACACACACACACACACACACACACACATTTACAGGAGCAAGAAAGCAAACAGACAAACAAACAAACGCACATATATACACAAGCAAACACGCCGAACTACACACACACACACACACACACACACACACACACACATACACACGCACACACACACACACACACACACACACACACACACACACGCCGCTAAAAATATAAAATCTACTCTTGCTTCGCGAACTCATTGTAACAAGAACAATATGGGTGTGAAATGATACGCAGGATTGAGAGGAAAGTGAGAAGGATGTGAAGCGGTGAGGGAGTAAGTCCCACCTCCTCTCAGTGGCTGCTCAGTGCATTTACTACCAGTGTTCTGATGGCAAACAGTGGCTTTCTCCAGTACAGGGTGATGCTGGTGTAATGTCAGGAGTGAGCCACCCCGTCCTGTCACCCGCAGTGTGGAGTGACTGCTCAAAACCATACTGTTCGTGGCATCTCGTCTCAAATGCGTGCATGAATGTGCTGTGCGTAGTGGCTGATGCAGTGATGAGATAACTGGTGGCGGAGGTAGTGTTAGGCAAGGCGTGGAGGGTGATGTCAACGGTAGCGGTGGCTGTGGCGGGAGAATGAGAGGGAGAGGGAGTGAGCGGCTGTGTAACAGGTCTGGTTCGCGGGTGAGCTGGGCACCCGGTAACCTCCCCCTCCCGCAGCTCTGCCGCCACGGACCTCACCACCAACCACTAGCCCGCCGCACCTGGTGGCGCACACACGCTCACCTCTGCCCGCGCCGCACTCACTCGCGTGCCCGCACCACCAGCCACCACGCTCCTGCAGGCTTCCGTCTCCACAGGTCTCGCCACGGCCCCATTGCCACACTTCTGCCAGACCACCACCATCCTCACCTGGCTAGTGTTGTGTGTGTTTGCGTGTACTGTTGCCATTTACACGGAGCAGCAGGTTAAGTGAGCTGTGTCCAGTACAACGGGGCTCACGCGGTCACTACCTGCCCTCTCTGATGCAACACGGAAAAAGGCACTGAATAGCCTTGTAAAGAAAATATTGTTCTTTTGCCTAGTTCAGTGAGTAAATCGTATATACCCTGAAGGGCGTGCGTTAGTTCTGTGACTGAAAGATACCACCGTGCCAAGTTGTAAGTTTGTTTTTTAAAGTGTCGTGTCAAGTGCATCAGGTGAAGGTTGTTCATTTGAGTACAGAAGAGCGTGTTGACAAGCTGGCAGTGGTCGTATATACCGTGTAAGTAGTGGAGGTGACTGAGTGAGGCGCGGTACACAGCAACCAGGTACTGCACCACGCCATAATCACCCAGTCATCACCAGACCGTACACTGATATTCTCCTTTGACTCTGTGTAGTGTTGGCCGCAAGTGACAGTGTGTGTTTCTTGCATCATTTAGTAATTGGTGTTGATATCGTGTTTATGTATTAAGTACCGTATAAGTAAGGTAATTTTACAAGTGTTGAATATAGCTTTTCGACAACCTGAAAGTTAGGCTACATTTTACACTAAATTGTGTGCGTTAATAGCCAGAAGCTCACTGTATCTAATAGCCTAGCTCGGTGCTGTTTTTACAAGGGTCTTTGAGAAACTAAGTATAGTCGTGTGTTGTGTAGTGTTGAGGGTGCCTACTCCTGGTGCTGACAGAGAAAACCCTCACTCAAGTGCTGGCATGACCCGGGCCAGACCACAGGCGACCATGCTCTAGTTGTGCCATGAAGTGTTGTGTGTTGCATTCGAAAATAAGTCGCATTTAAAAAGACCTGTTTGTCAGAATTGGAGGGAAGAGCAGTGATACATATACCGGTGTATTTTGCGCAAACATCCAACTGTGTTACAGCTGTTTTGTGTGGGTAAGATTCCGTTCCGCAGAAAGGGAATGGGAAAAAGTGCGGTGTGAGCGTGCATGATAACAGAGAATTAATCAATCAAAGAGCGAGGAGCATCAGTGGGGGTGAGTGGTGACGGCAAAGCAGGTTGTAAGAGATAATACTGGTTGTCTCGCTCTCCCACTCCCACCATCACCAGGACGCCACCACCCGCCCACCTCACCACACCACATCTCACCAGGCAGCGCAAGGTAGGTCGCCCAATGCCCTTGTGTGGAGAGCTTGGTGACTTGTTAATTTTGGTGGAGAATGTTGAGTGGTGGAGTGAGAGGGTAACGAGTGATCACCAGGGTCATGAGTGATTGGGTGACATGGTATCGTAAATTAGACTGCAATGAGGTTTTATGTCCTGGGATGAAGGGCGGAGGATAGGATTAGAATTTAGAAGGTTGTATATCGGTTGAGCAGTATATTAAAGCCATGCTGAGGAGTGTGCTGTCGTCTCCTCATGTGTCAGAGTGGATGTTTTGAGACCTGTTTGCATTCCTCTCCGTTCATGAGTTTACAGTATTATGAGAACTAATGAGAGGGGAATCTCGTCAAGGACGCTGAACAGACGAAGCTTTGTTGACACCGTAACTGTATAGTGAACGACGACCAGTGTAAAAATTAGAGGAATGTCATAGTAAGTGACTTTATGCAGACTTAGCTTTCAGTGACGCACAATAATATATGTGGCTTTCGATTACTCAGCATCCGTGTGTTTGTGTTTTTCTTACTGTTTCCCAATATAGTGCTTGATTTAGTCTCGGTCTACGAGTGTGAGACGACACACATGGCTCACCACACCACGCCTGCCATACGTCTACCGCCATAAAGTAACCCACACAACCAAGCACATGTTTTTGCCTCCATATACATGCCTGGCCAACACAGGGCTACTCTGTGAAGACACCCACATTCCCAGGCAGCAGCGGCGTGAACAAGTGGTCACGACTGCCCTGTTGTCCATCAGTACGTGACGTAGGAGCAGGTAAGAGTGTCTGCTGGCGGAGCTGGCCCCTGTCTGCTGTCTCACTCCTCTCATGCGCTTCTACCCCCTTATAGACAGACACTCCATGCTCCTCACTTGGTACTTTTTCCGTCTCTCGTCCCAGATCCTTTTCTTCTCCTCTGTGCAACTATTTCTGTCTCTTTCACATCTGGTGCTGTTGTTGATAGTCGTTGTCTTACATCTCATGCGCTTGTCTCCCCTTACAGATAGACACTTCATACTTCTCATCTGGTGCTTTTTCTTTCTCACGTCCCAGATCTTTTTATTCTCCACTATGCAGCTATTTCTGTCTCTGTCAGATCAGGTGCTGTTGTGGATAGTTTGCTGTCTCACTCTTCAAATGCTCTTCTATCCCCTTACAGATAGACACCCCTCACTCCTCACTTGGTACTTTCTCCTTCTCTCGTCCCAGATCTTTTTATTCTTCACTATGCAGCGCTTTCTGTCTCTATCACATCAGGTGCTGTTGTGGGTATACGTTTGCTGTCTCACTTCTCATGCGCTTGTCACCCCTTATAGGTGGACACTCCATACTCCTCATTTGGTACTTTTTCCTTCCCTCTTCCCAAATCTTTTTATATTCTTCTCTCTGCCGGTATTTCTCTCTTTCTATCACACAGGCATAACACCAGGTATTATTAGTGAGGCATGTTAGGTATCTCACTCCTCTCCTCTGATCCTCTCATGTGCATCTTCACTCCTAAATTGGTTCCACACCTCGTCCCAGACATTTTTATTTTCCTCCACACAGGTATATCTCTCATGTCTGCTGTCTCCTCCCATGCACGTCTCTCTCTCCTTATTAGACAGACACACTAACTCTTCACCATCGTAGGCTAATTTTTCCTCCTTTCGCCTCAGACATTTTTCTTCTCATCCATACAGGTTTTTCTGTTATATCTGCAGTCTCACTTCTCTCGTGCTGGTTCTCTTGCCTTTATAGACACTGACACTTTTTCCTCCTCTCACACCACACTTTTGTTCTTCTTTATGCAGGTATTTCTTCTCCATCATCACCGTCATCATCATCATCATCTTCTTCTTTTCCTTTTCCTTCTTCTTCTTCTTCTTCTTCTTCATCATCATCATCATCATCATCATCATCTTTTTCTTCATCATCATCATCATCATTATCCATATCCCTTTCCCCAGCGTAGGATGGGGTGAGGTAGGGTCCAAAGAGGAGGAAAACAATGACTAGGAGAAACTAACCAAATTAATACACGGTAAAATCCTTGTCTCCCATACCAGCCAATGAAGACCCCGAAATTTTCCCGTTTCTTACCGTTACTGATCTAATACAAGGTGAATTTATCTTTACCTGCCTCCGTCCGTACACCTGTCTTACCTACCCACTTACCTACCCTCGTTATCAGTGCATTAACTTCTTATAACTCATGTCGTATATAGGGTATGAAAATTATTTGGGGCTCACGGTAAAAAAAAGAAGAAAAAAAACCGACACTTTCTCTACTTACCTATCTACCCTACACTATGTACGTTATGTTGATGAACAGAGGAAGAAAAAAAATTTACACACACACACACACACACACACACACACACACACACACACACACACACACACACACACACACACACACACACAGCTCATATAGAACTTAGTGTATGGTACGTAGGGTTCTCGAATGAAAAAAAGGAAAAAAAAAAAACTGATATCCACTCTCCTAGGACTGTTAATATCACCTTGGGTTTCCTCCCCTAATTACGCATTCATAGCTAATTCTTACTCTGTGGGCGGTGATTAATAGGGACCCTGCTCGCTCACCACCACTCATCTCCCGGTCATTGAAGGCGAGTGGTGAGGGATGAAGTAGTGATGAACTGAAGGAGGGAAGTGTTAGCTAAGAGGATGGGCAAGGGGGAGGGTATTTGCAGGGAAAAATAAAGTGGCTTGATATTTAGTAGACGTAGCAGAAGTACCGAAGTGACTGGTGGCACTGTTGAACCGAAGGAAGGAAGTGTTGGCCAAGACGATGGGGAGAGGTAAGGGGAGAATATCTTGCAGTGAGAATTAAAGGATTGTGATTTTTAGCGAACGTTGCAGAGGTATCGAAGTAATTCCAATGGCGCGCCGACGTGATTGAAGACACTGTTGAAATGAGCCAAGGAAGTGTTAGGTAGGACGATGAGGAGGGAGAATTTCCATGCAGTGAAAGTTTGATAAAGTGGCTTGATATTCAGTAGACGCAGCGGAGATACCGAAGTGATAATTATGGCGAACGTCTATCGAGGGCATTGCAGGGTTGAACCGAGGATGTGTTAACCAGGACGTGTGGGATTCCTTTGCAGTGAAAGTCCAGTGAAGTTGTGTGATATTTAGTGGACGCAGGGGAGGTGGCTAAGTAATAATTATGAAGCTCAGACATGATTGGATTTTGTAAGATGTTAAAGGAGGGAGTCGTTGGTGTGTGTGCTGCTCAGATAATTAGGTGGTAAATTTTTCCTGGTGGTAATGTACGTGGTTCGCATTTAGTACAGTTCTTGGCATTGTATTTATCTCTTAGACCTGGTAGTTAACTAATAAGTTGGACGTTTTCATTATTAGGAATTGCTGGATATTCGAGGTAAATGTATTAATCTCAGTGGGGCATATTAGTGAAATTGTAAGAGGAATAGAGATACAAATAATACAGTTCGATATGTGGCTGCATTTACGTTTTGAAACCGGATGATAAGTTTGCTTTTTTTTTTTTTTTTTTTTTTTTTTGTAAAGGTTAGAGAAGGACTGCATATTTTTCTTTTCTGGATTATAGTATTCTTGAACATCTGGCTTTTGGAATATTGTATAAGAACACGGCTTACAAATTTCTGTCTTGGCTAGACTGTGTGTGGTCTTAGGGTATGTGTGTGCTGGGGTGCCCGATGCACCTTTTGTAGGACAGAGCAGTTGACTACAAGAATTTTTTTTGTCTGGGTTGTAGTACAGAATGACAACGGCAGCCAACGGAAAGGTGCATGATAAAAAGTACTACAAAAGTCTACTTCTTAGGCAAGGATGAAGTTATGTGTGTTCATGGATTTTTTTTTTTCTGGTCTGTATAGGTTTTGCCATCCTACAAAAGGACAATAAACTCAGGTTTCAGAAAGTTGCATGGTAAGAAGTGCCATAATATTTCTGCTTCTTAGGCAAGGTTTTGTAGTCTTGAAGGTTCTGTACCTGGCTGTCCGCGTAAAGTCAAATATAAGAGTCTGTTTGCCTTTTAATCTCTGTTCTTCACTGGATTGATGCTAAACTGTGATGTAGGGAATGGTGGAGCATATCATCATTAATCTGGGTGAATATATGTACCTTTGTCTTCTGAGTCTCACCCAAGTATCTAGGAATCCAGTGTTGTGAGAAGAGGCAGGGGAGGGCGAACACACTTTTGTATTCGTCTGTAAATAACTGGCGGCGGTACAAGGGCCTCACCGCCGCTCATAATTATCGTAGCTATTATTTCCCTGAGCGAGGGCGTGGGCAGGGAGGATACGCGGAGAGGGAAGGCAAGACGCGGTAGAAACAAAGGCGGAATTAATTATGACCCCCCGCGGTCGTCCCTCAGTGCGTGGCATTTGTTTATATTGCGCGGTGCCTCCTCAGTGTTTATAGATATTTGGAATCTCGGTCACAAAACATGGGTGGTGGTGTGGCTTTTGTACGGGTCGAGAATGCTGCTGGTGGGGTAGGTTTCATAGCTGCATAAACCCTCACAAATTCCTACCAACTCTGCTGCACCGTCACAAATTCCTACCAACTCTGCTGCATTAACCGTCTCAAATTCTTACCAACTCTGCAGCATTAACCGTCACAAATTCTCACCAACTCTGCAGCACCTTCACAAATTCTTACCAACTCTGCTACACCGTCACAAATTCTTACCAACTCTGCTGCATTAACCGTCACAAATTCTTACCAACTCTGCTGCACCGTCACAAATTCTCACCAACTCTGCTGCATCAACAGTCACAAATTCCTACCAACTCTTCTATATTAACCGTCCAAATTCTTACCAACTCTGCTGCATTAACCGTCTTAAATTCCTGCCAGCTCTGCTGCATTAACCATCACAAATTCGAACCAACTCTACTGATAGCAATTTTAGGCCGAGTTAAAGAGGGCATATCTATAAGCAGATGCCTTAACCCATTGGTGTCCAGGTCCTTTAGAAAGATACTGAGTTAGGCATTTCCATCAGTTGCTAAAGGGGAGAAACTCAGGGTACGGAGCTATGAGTTAGGTATCTAGGAGCCAGTAGACGGAGGACGGTACGCTAGAAATCTCGCCTACATAGGAAACTTAGGCACTGATGGGTTACTGCAGAAGGTATGACCACACACAAAAAAGCTCCATGTCATCCTATCTATCTGTCTATCTATAGCCAGATTCCTTAATCCTATAAGGGGTGGCTACAAAGAGATCGCCTCCATGTCGCCCTGTCCCCGGCTATTTCGCTGCCCTCCCCCCAACTTACATCCCTCTCTCAAATACCTCTCTCGTCTATCATCCTACCGGCATTTAAATTCTGATCTAGTTAGAGACATTTAACCCAGTACGTGAGATTGATGATAAACTACAGATAAGCTACAAATAATAAGCTACTGAAATAAGCTACAAAAGGACGAAAATCTGGACCAACTTAGAGTGTTTATTGCCCTTGATGATTAGTTCAGAGTGTTTCTTCCTCCTCCTCCTCCTCCTACTCCTCCTCCTCCTCCTCCTCCTCCTCCTGCTTCTTCTTCTTCTCCTTTTTATCTTCGTCTTCTTCTTGTTTTTCATATACTTCTTCCTCCTCTACTTTTTCATCTCCTTCTTATCTTCTTCTTTTTCCCTTTTCTTCCTTCTTCCTTTTCTGACTATAAAATTGTCTCTCAAGCATCCGGTTACTGCCTAACTCTCGGCTCTTATGTCGCGCTCTCAGCTGAATAAAATCGTCGACACAAGCTAGAAAAGAGTACTAGAATTTCTTAACCATAGCACAGAGAGAGAGAGAGAGAGAGAGAGAGAGAGAGAGAGAGAATATTAACACTCTAGATCCTGCCCCTCATTTCGTTAAGTAAAATCTAGTATTATATTGATTAAAATAAGCTTGTTTAGAGTTATCCCGGGCATGAGGGGGCTGAGAAATCCTTAAGAAACACGAAAAGACTTCAAGGATGAAGAAGGCGTCTGAGAAATTGGCCCAAGAGGAAGTGAAGGAAGTATTGCGGTAGTGTTGATGTGATTTTGTTGTCTTGGTAGGTGTACTGACTTATTCTCTCTCTCTCTCTCTCTCTCTCTCTCTCTCTCATTGGACTGGCATTGTTAAACCCCATTTTGTTTTTTCCTTTTCCACCACTTGAGCGATTTAATTACGATTGCAAAATACCGTATATCTCAAAAAAAAAAAAAAAAAGTTATATCCTCATAAACATATCGACAAAATTAATAATGTGAATATCCGATGTAGAGCCTCACTAAGATTAAATATAAGAATTTTTGGGTAGCGTCAAAAAAGGAAAATAAAACGTCTTATTGAAGTTGGGAAAGTTTATAATCTAATTTTGTGGGAAACGTCAAAAATAAACGTTGATTAGGCGGTATAAAACGTTGATTTGAAGCATAGAACGTTTATAATCTAACCTTTTGGGGGAAACGTAAAAAATGAACGTTGATTAGGCAGTATAAAACGTTGATTTGAAGCAGAGAACGTTTATAATCTAACATTTTTGGGGAAAAGTAAAAAATAAGCGTCGACAAGGGCAAAAATACGTCGAACTGAAGCAGAGAACGTTTATAATCTAACCTTTTGGGGGAAACGTCAAAAATAAACGTCGAATAGGATGAATAAAACGTTGAATTGAAACAGAGAACGTTTATAATTAACGTTTTGTGGGAAACGTCATATATAAACGTCAAATAGGATGTATAAAACGTCGAATTTGCAGAGAACGTTTATAATTTACTGCAGAGAACGTTTATAAATTATCCTTTTGGGGGATACGTCAAAACTAAGCGTCGAAAAGGGCAAATAATACGTCGAATTAAAGCAGAGAACGTCATTAGGGAACCGTCCACCCACGCCCGTCTGTCTGCTGCATGGGAAAGTGAAGAGTGTGTGACCTTATGGCGATCGAGGTTAAGAAGGGTTGTAGATCCACCAGGTTAATTGGCAGGTGGATGAATGGCTGGGGAAGGGCGTAAGAATTGGGTGATTGGCCAATGTCTGATTACCTGGAGCCCTAGCACCTCCTCCTTAGCGGTTTATTCTTGGGTGTGCCTGGTTAATATCCCTTTGTACGTTATTTTTGCAGGGTATGGCGACATCAGAAGGATTTATATAACACAGGCGAGGACAATAAGGTGTAATAAGCAAAATAAATCGCTAAGGGAAAGGTGTTTAGGAGCTCCCTTAACTGATGAGAATACGGCTTTTGGGCCCACATTCTCGTCAGTTAAGGAGGCTCCCTAACACCTCTTCCTTAGCGATTTATTTTTGTATGTGGCTGGTTATCATCCCTTTGGTACGTTATTTATGCAGAGAATGGCGATGTTTGAAGGATTTATATAACACTGGATAGGACAGTAAGGCGTAATAAGCAAAATAAATCGCCAAGGAAAAGGTGTTTGGGAGCTTCCTTAACCGACGGGAATACGAACCCTGGTCACCGTGGGCGGAAGATATGGAACAGCCTGGCCAAAAAGTTATCCCGCTTATAGCAAGATGGATACCCCTATAATTTTTAAAGGGTGGCCGCAGACAAAACGCCTCCAAGTCGCTCTGTCACCCACCGTTTGACTGCCCTTCCTCCAACTCACTCCCCCCTCCCTCATATACCTCTCAGCGCCATCCCTCTGCCTCATCCTCATTCTCCCCCTCCCTCTCCTTCCTTCCACTTCACCTACATACACCCTCTTAGTCAGTCTTTCATTCTCCTATTTTAGTGTCTGTCTTTCTCTTCTCATCCTCCTCTTTCTGCTGATGAGGATGGAAATCAAAACTCCTTCACTGTTGGCCAATCGCATAATGGATGGAGGATTGTATTCTGAGTGGCCCTGGAGATCCCGTAACACTTCTTGCTGAGCGATTTGTTCTCCCCATTACATTTCAGTATCCTCTTGTACGTTACTGATGAAAATTGTGTCGA
>NC_136977.1:56748503-56936003 GCF_032717465.1 Coenobita brevimanus
CACACCCTTTGTCCCCTCGTCTCCATGCACTTACTCCCATCTAGTTCCATTTGTTCATTATCTCCTAGTCCTCCCTTGCTTTCTTTTCTCTTATTTTCACCATTTTCTGTTTATTCACCCTGTTATTTTTCTTTATTTTCCTTCCCTTTCTCACCCTGTTCCATTTTTCTTGCTCTCTCATTATTCTTATTTTCACTCTGACTTAGTTTCATTTCTTCATACTCTCCTCTTCCTCTCTTTCTTGCTGCTATATTCACCTTGTTGCATTTGTTCACACACTCTTATTTCTCTTATTTTTACCCTCATTCTCACCCTCATATTTTACATACTCAGCCATTCATCGCTCTCTCACATCCACTCATTTCCATCAATCCATACCCTCCCATCCATTACTCCTGTTCTCAATCTTCTGTCCACACAATCCTATTTTTCTCAATCTTAGCTTCATGCTCATCTATTTTTTTTTTTTTATAGTTCCAAATCACCATACTTTCCTATCCATCGTATTCTCACACTCATCCAGTTGCAGAAGTCTATTTTCCCCAATTTATCCTATTCTCATTCCCACCTTTTTAATCCCACTCGTCTAGACTTCCTATTCTCACGCTAATTCACCCAGACTCATTGGTATTTCCATTTATTATCTTTCACATTCTAAGCCTCATTTTCCTGTATTTCCTTCATCTACTCATCATTCTCCACTTCTTGCCACCCTCATTCTCATCCCTCCTTCATTCTTCGTCACTCATGTCCATCTGTTCACGTGCTATCCAAATATTTTCATTCTTTCCCTCTTTCTTTCGTATTATCACCTCATATTCTCATCCTCATTCTCGCCTTCCATCTTCGTTCACCTAAGCTGCTTATACCTTATTCCTGTTTTTATTTTTTTTTTATTTTGTCTGTGTCTTTACTTTCGCTTCTATTTCACTTCATCCAAAACACTCCAAACTCTTCTCCACTTAAGTTCTCTCTCTCTCTCTCTCTCTCTCTCTCTCTCTCTCTCTCTCTCTCTCACTGCCTTCATTTCCACCACTTTGACCCCATTTTCCCATCTACATTTCCGTTACCTAGATCCTTCGTCTCTTTTTTTTTTTTCTTTCTTTTTCCCAAGTTTGGCAGTGTAACATTTCTCTCTCTTTTATCTTTCTTTTTCCCACTGTTCTCACTCGTCTTTTTCCTTCATATTTTCTCCACTTTCTCTCTCGCCTTTCGTTTGTTATCTTCTCTTTTGATATTTTACCACAAATATTTTTATCTCTCTCTCTCTCGCTCTCTCTCTCTCGTCCTCCCAATCGATTCCCAAATTTTCCTCTCCATTTCTCTGTCGATTCCCATCCTTTCTCTCCTCCCTTCCCCATTTTCTCTCCTTCTCTCCCTTTTTCCTCCGCCCCTCCCCCTTCCCTCCATCGTAGCCTTCCCCCCAGCAAGCCACTCAAAGCCGCGTCAGAAAGTATTTGTCAGGCCACTACTTAAACAGCGGGCAGGTGTTGTGGTGAGGGGTATGGTTGGCGCCAATGAGGACGGGGGTTGGAGGCAGTGATTGGGGGAGAGGGAAAGATACTAGACAGGGAGAGGGGGAAGCTGGAGAAGGAGAGGGAGAAGGATGCCAGAGAAGAGAGGGAAGGATACTAGAGAAGGAGAGAGGGAAGGATACTGGAGAAGGAGAGAGGGAAGGATGCTAGAGAAGAGAGGGAAGGAATGATGGTAGACGAGAGAGGAGGACGCTAGAGAGGAAAGGGATGGTAAAGAGGAGAGAGGGAAGGAGACTAGAAGGGAGAGAGGGAAGAGGGAGAGATGGTAGAGGGGAGAGAGAAGGATGGTAGAGAGGAGAGAGGGAAGGATGCAGACAGGAGAGAAGGAAGGAAAGATGGTAGGGAGGAGTGAGGGAAAGATGGTAAAGAGGAGAGAAGGAAGGATGATGAAGAGGAGAGAGGGAAGGATAGGAAAGTGATGTAGAGAAGGAACCATACTGTAGGATAGTTCCAATTTTTCCCTTTACGATGAGAAGTCTCGTCAAAAGCTGAATAAAATCGACTATGTGGAGACTGGGAAACGAGGAGCCGCCACATAACAATAGACGGATGGACTGGGAAGAAAGGATAGTGTACTGGAAAATGATAAACCATGTATAAGAAACAAAAGACGAATAGGTGGACTCCAGTGTCAGGGTATTTGGGAATGAAATGGCAATACAGGTAAACAAAAGGGGAATGGACTGGAATGACGAGCTGTGGGGAAAGGATAGACCAATATTGAGAAACAAAAGACGAACGGATGGACTTTAATATCAAGCTATTTGGAAAGGACTATATAGGAACGCAAAGGACAAATGGATACGAATGACCGGCAGGAATTGATAAGATTATAGACAGATGGAGTGAGAGGGTAGAGGGGAAAGACGAAAGGATTAGAGTGATCTGGGATTGAAAAAGAACTGGAAAATGGAGAGGAAAGTGGGATAATGTCGATAAATATGTTTGGAGAAGAGGGAGGAGATAGCAAGAGGGAAGAGGAGAAGACGATGAAGGAGGAGGAGGAGAAGGAGGTGAAGGAGAAGGAGGAGGAGGAATGCAGCGTAGGGTGAGGGAAAGAGGTGACAAGGAGGGGAGAAGAGGGGAGAGGCTGTGGTTGATAGGTTTGGCGTCATGGAAGGGGAAATGCAGAGGGAGAAAAGGGGAAGAGAGAGGAGGAGGAAGATTGGATGAAAGGAGAAATTGGAATCTGCATGTTGGTGGGGGATAAGAAAAAAATAAGGGAAAGGGAGGAGGCGCGATACTGGGGGGGGGGAGGGGGAGATTTTTGCGAAGAGGGAAGGAGGAAGTGAATGGGAGAAGAGGGAAGTGCAGGAGGAGGAAAGGGAGGGGAAGTGAATGTAGGGAAAAACTATGCAGGAAAAACGGAGGAAACGCTGTCGATGATAGGAAAAACTTGCTTAAAATGAGATAATTGAGAGAGAGAGAGAGAGAGAGAGAGAGAGAGAACCTCCAAAACAGGCTCTTTGAAGAAGTCTCAATATCAGCCAATCTATCACCATTAAAAAAAGAAAAAAAAAAACTGGTCTGGCTTCTTGCAATGAACATAGACAAAGGTTAGGGTGGGTGGGGGTGGGGGGCAGAGGGTTTAGGAGAGGAGAAGAGGTGAAGGAGGAACAGTTGTGAGAAATGAAGGAATAAAGGACGAGAAGTGGGGGATGGAAAGAAGCAAGGAAAAAGAGGAGGAGGATGGAGGATGGAGGGATAGCTGACGATGAGAAACCGTGAGGAGATAAGGTGTGGCTGGTGAGGAAGATGGACGGGAGGTGAGGAAGAATGGTAACGGATGAAGGGCAGCAGACGAAGGGTATAGGACGATAGGAGGAGGACGACGGGTTACGGACGAAGAATTAGCGGACGAATGACAGAACGACGACTGGCAGAAGCGGACTGACAGACAAAAGACAACGAACGAGAAAGACAGGAGCAAGGCGTAGAAGACGAAACAGCGGACGAACAATAACGGACGAGGTGTGGCGGACGAGAAGCAGAGGAGGAGGAGGGGGAAGAAGCAGAGGAGGAGGAGGGGGAAGAAGCAGAGGAGGAGGAGGGGGAAGAAGCAGAGGAGGAGGAGGGGGAAGAAGCAGAGGAGGAGGAGGGGGAAGAAGCAGAGGAGGAGGAGGGGGAAGAAGCAGAGTGGCAAGGTCGCCTGGTGGTTAAAAATCCAGAATCATCACAAACAAAACAGTCTACCCAACACCCACGCCAACACAAGCACGCCACCCACACTCTGTTATAACCTGTGTATTATTATCATCAATTATTATTATTATTATTATTATTATTATTATTACTTGTGGTGGCAGTAGTAGTAGTAGCAGTAGTAGTAGTAATAGTAGTAGTAGTTGTAGTAGCAGTAGTAATAGATTTAACAATACTAGGAACAGGAGCAGAAGTAGTGCAATTACTTCTTCTACTACTGCTACTACAGCTGCTACTACTACTACTCCTACTACTACTATTACTACTACTACTACTACTACTACTACTACTACCACTACCACTACTGCTACTACTACTATTACTACTACTACTAAATTAACGCTGAAAATAGTAATGTAAAAAAAATATCAATTTATGATTTACACATTATCCTCTGTCGCTAATAATAAAATAATAATAATAATAAATCTTTAAATGTCAAAGTCTCAAAATAATATACTGCGAAAATATAAATATCTGTATATCTAGTATAATTAATTTGCTCATGTCTGTTAAATTACCCATCCTGTATAATTAACCTGTCCTTAGCCCTTCAGTGCGAGGACGTGTTTCCACTTTAATGAGGCTATATCGAAAAAATTTTTAACGTGGGGAAATTTTCTTGAATTGGAGGGATTAGATTTAACTTTAATTTAACCCCCTCCTAAGTTGGATCAAATCGTCTGATGGTACTTGAATAAAAACAAAAATACGTCTTTGTCCTGAAGGGGTTAGTAAAAAGATCTTATGAGCAATAAAATTATGATGCTTATTTTTAGGGAACCGGAAGTTCAATGAAGGTGGTAATAAAAAATAAAAGTGACATACCTATCCAAAATCTTCATCTATATATTAAAAGATAGATAAATAAATAGATAGACAGGCAACAGGTAGATAGATAGATAGACAGATAGATACTGCATACATAAAATACTCCCAAATCAAGACTTTTTTTTCACACACCTGCTTACGAAATTAACACTTCACCGTCCTCTATAATTATCTCCTCACCTAGGTACTAAAACACACACACACACACACACACACACACACACACACACACACACACACACACACACACACACACACACACACACACACACACACACACACACACACACACACACGATTTTTTCCACATAGTTATTTCGGACACTAACACCTCACGTCTCCCCACATTTCCTCACCTCGACATAAACACACACATAATTCTCCTAAAGCAAATTATTTTTCATATTTCACATAGCTACTTCAGAAACAAACAGCACAGGTCTTTATATCTCAACTCCTACATATTAACACACATAATTCTCCTAACACAAGACTTTTTCACCTTTTGGTACACGTACTTAAGAAACTCGGAGCCACGGACGAAAGAACACAACCCAAGTACGTTCTCACAGACACGGACTCATAAAACACCCGCTTACTCATAAACCCAGCACGGATATTTGTTGGTAAACCCATTAAACCCGGGCACACAAAACAAGCTCCTCCACTCACAGCTTCACGTTGAAAAAAACTGAAAAAGATAATAAATGAATAAATGTGTTCATGAGGGAGTATATAAATTAGCGAAGGTGAAGATGGACGAAACTGCAGGACGTATATCTTGTTCGATTTTTGCAACTTTGAGACGAATTTTTGAGACGATCATTAGGGGATTTTGAGGCGATTTTGAGACGATCTTTAGGGGATTTTTAAGGAGATTTTGAGACGATCTTTAGGGGATTTTGAGGCAATTTTGAGACGATCTTTTGGGGATTTTGAGACGATCTTGTGGGGATTTTGAGACGATCTTTAGGGGATTTTTAGGCGATTTTGAGACGATCTTTTGGGGATTTTGAGACGATCTTTAGGGAATATTGAGGCGATTTTGAGGATATTGAGGCGATCTTTAGGGGATTTTGAGGCGATTTTGAGACGATCTTTAGGGAATTTTGAGACTATTTTGAGGAGATTTTGAGACGATACTAAGACGATTTTGAAACGATTCTAAGACGCTTTTGAGATGATTCTAAGACGCTTTTGAGACGATTCGAAGACGATTTTGAGAAGATATTCAGAGAATTATAAGACGATTTTGAGACGATTCTAAGACGATTTTGAGAATTTTGAGACGGTTTTGAGACGATTGTGAGGCGATTTTGAGGCGAACTTCAGACAATTTTGAGACGATTTTGCCCAGTTTAGGAGAGACTTTTTGGACTTTAGGGGTTGATACGAGCTTCATTAACCCCATCAGTACGAGAAGCCTTCCATGAACTGAGAGAAACCGTCTGGAAAAAGGGAAGAATAAGCCAAGACGTCAGCGGATGGAGGGTTTTAACTCAGGGTAATATTTCTCACGCTACACCTTCCTTCGCGACACCTTAGCTTCTCCGTAAGGGCCAATATCTCTTAACGTTGTCTTCCGTCTCTCCTTGGCTCCCTCTTATACTGTATACCTTTTTCTTTTCTTTTTTTCTGTTCCTCATATTCGTGCAAAACATGACTTTTTCTCCTTTTCTTCCCCTCTCCCTTCTCTCTCTCTCTCTCTCTCTCTCTTTTACTCGCTCGCTCCTTCCCCCATCTTTTACATATATACAGCAACTTTTTATTTCTTCTCGTTCCTCATTTTTCCATCAACTTAAATTCTGTCTTCTTCTTGCCACTCTCACAGGGAGTCCAAATTCACTGCACATCCCTAACTGTGTCACTAACTCTCTCACTGAGTCACTGTACCATTTTGAGGAGGAAATTTGGCAAACCGGAACCGTAGAGCTTATTTTTTTTATTATTTTTATTATTATTGTTATTATTATTATTATTATTATTATTATTATTATTATTATTATTTTGTCATACTTTCGTTTCCATATTTTGTAGCCTCAGCTACAGTGGCTTATCTGGAGTGTGTCTGATGTGTATGTGGTGGGCTGGTGGGATGTGACTGAGGGATGTGTCTAAACAGTGGCTTAGACATGGGTTCTCCTACGCTCCGGGGCGTAGGAAGACTGTCGGGCCTGAGGGAGCGGACTACTGTATCATGTCTTCACACACACACACACACACACACACACACACACACACACACACACACACACACACACACACACACACACACACACACACACACACACACACACACCTTTCTACTCCTCCCCATTTACTTCTACGGTAACAACATTTTTCCTGGTACTTATTTTCACCCATGGCTATTATTATTATTATTATTATTATTATTATTATCATCATTTTTTTTTTTACCGCCTTGCTTATCACCGGGTAGTAATGTTCGCATCTCTCTCAGCATCCCTCTTCTGGGCAGACTCATTAGCTCCCCATCTGCTCTCCCCTCTCCCTCTCTCTCCCCCCTCAATTTTTCCATCCTCCTCCCATCCCTCTTTCACTCATTTTTTGCCTCTGGTCTTCCTTTGGTGTTCTGGTTTTCTCGGTCTTTTGGTTGACGTTGAGGCAGTTTCTCTCTCTCTCTCTCTCTCTCTCTCCTTTGTCCCATCGCACCAGGCTTCATGTAAGTCCTCCTTTCCATTTCATAGTCTGTCATTTTCACTTTCTCATACTTTCTGTGTTCCAGTCTCTCTCTGTCTCTAAGTTTTATTTCTCCATTGCGTGCTGTTCCCATACACAAAATTTACTATTAATATCGTCCACTTAGTCTCTCCTTCCTTCATTTTCTGCCTCATTTTCTCAGCCTTTCCTAGTGAATCTATTTTTTACTCTCATTTTCCCCTAGACTTCATTTTTCTTTCATCTTCTCTTCATTTCCTTCCTCTCTCATACTTCCTCGCCCTCCTCCTCCTCTCACTGCGTTTAATCTTACCTCCTTCCTCCTCTGCCATTCAGCACTCCTACTTTTTTCTCTTCCTACTTCGCCGCTTCACTTTCTCGCTCCCCTTCCTCTCCATATCCTTCTCTCCTCCTTCCCTTCTCCTCCACGCTCATCCTCTCGTTCCTCTACACTGTTTTTCTCAAGTCATTTATTTTTCCCCTTCTTTATCCACTCTCTCCCCCTCCATCCATCCCCATCCTCCAACCTCTTCCTCCAAGCACTTCCCCTCAGCCATCCTCCTCCTCCAACCTCCTCCCTTCAGTCATCCATTTCCTCCAACCTCCTCTCCTCAGTCTAACCTCTCCTCCTCCCATTTCCCCTCACTTCCATCCCTTCTTTCATCCACACCTGTTTTTCTCGCTCCTTCCTAATCTCACTGCCTCTAGACGATTTTTTTCAGCTGAGGGTTAGATAATCGCCCTCATTAACCCCTTCATTACCAGGCGTCTCCCCTAAATTAAGGCTTTTAAGTGGAGGGCTTGATCTAGGCCTCATTAAGGGTATTATTTTAAGGGTCTCATTTTAAGGGTCTCATTAAGGGTCTCATTTTAAGGGTCTCATTAAGGGTCTCATTTTAAGGGTCTCATTAAGGGTCTCATTTTAAAGGTCTCATTTTAAAGGTCTCTTTAAGGATCTCATTTTAAAGGTCTCATTTTAAGGGTCTCATTAAGGGTCTCATTTTAAGTGGGTTTTGAAGATCCGTAACACCTCTTCCTTAGCGATTTATTTTGGGTATTACACCCCAGTATCCTCTTGCATGTTATTTATCCAGTTATTTATTCAGTTATTTATCCAGGTATTTATCCAGTTATTTATCCAGGTATTTATCCAGTTATTTATTCAGGTATTTATCCAGTTATTTATCCAGTTATTTATCCAGTTAATTATGCAGTTATTTATCCAGTTATTTATCCTGTTATTTATCCAGTTATTTATCCTGTTATTTATCCAGTTATTTATCATAGTATCCTCTTGTATGTTATTTATCTAAACGAAATTGATATAGAAAACATATACATAGAACTAAAGACTAATTTCATGTCAAACGTGACGAATAAATCGCATAGAAAGAGACGTTACGAAGCCGCCCATGCCATGTAGAGTACAGCCATGATCCATACATTACTCGGGTGTTTTCCGTATCTACCTGTCTATCTGTCTGTCTGTCTGGATCTATCTGTCTATCAGTTTATCTATCTGTCTGTCTATCCATTTATCTATCTATCTGTCTATCTTCCTGTCTGTATAAATTGTCCAGGGTTAGAAGACAGGGGGCTATAGGAGCCATAGAAACACTGACGTCTGTATTCTGTGTGGCATGCATATTCCTAACACCTCTTCCTTAGCGATTTATCTTGCCCATTATACCCCAATCTTCACCTGCATGTTACCTGTAGCGTTTTAAAATTGATGTAGTTTGTATCAAGAACTTACAAGATGAGACTTAGGTGTAAAATGTGGGATAAGTCGCAAAGGAAAAGGTGTTACGGCGGCCCTAAGTATTTACCCCAGCGCCGTGCCCGAGCCGTCAGTAGCGCGGTACTTAAGGCGCCTTTAGCGGCACCGTAAATTATCATGCAGTAGCAGCGACGTCGTAAAGTTTATGAGCGCCGTGTTAGCATGACCTTTGACCTTCTGCGGGTGGGGTTGGTTGGGGAGGGGTGGGGTTAGGGGTTGGGATGGGTGGAGGGAGGGATAGGGTTATGGGGGGGAGGGATGGTGATGGAAAGGTAAGATTAGGGGGTTGAGATGGGTGGGGGAGTGATGGAGTCATGGGTTGGGAAGGGAGGGGGGAGAAATGGGGTTATGGATTGGGATGGGTGGGGTTAGGGAGAGGGGTTGATGGTGGAAAGGTAGGTTAGGAGACTGGGCTGGGTTGTTGGTGGGAAGAGGGATGGGGTTAGGGGTTGGGATGGGTTGGCTGGGTGAGACGGATGGGGCTGGGGGAGAGGGATGGCTTGGTGGGGTGGCAGAGAGATAGAGTAAAGAGGGTGGGATGGGTTAGTGAGGAGGGAGAGGAGTTGGGGTGATGGAGTGGTGGTGGTGGTGGTGGAGGGGGTAAGTGATGGTGTGAGAGGATGAGGTTGTGAATCAGAGGGATGGAGTTGGAGTGTGAGGGACCGAAAGGAGGGGGCTGGGAGTCAAGAGGGATGAGTAAGGGTGGTGGGATAGGTTGGTGGGGGAGGGGTGGGGAGACAAAAGGATAGGATTGGTTAGGAAATAGCTTTGGGGGGGTGAGGGGATGAGGGGGTAGGTTGATAGGGGGACAGAGGGGAGGGGAATGGTGGAGGAGGGCAGGAGGGGGGAGGGAGTCACCGCTTCTCTCACCTAATAAATCATAGTCTAAGCCACTTTAATTTTCGCCAGTTTTTTTCCTCTACCAGTCGTGCATTTTAATTTTAGGTCAATGTGTCCATAATTTAGCATCAGGGAGAGAGATAGGCAAGACAGGCAGCGGAAAAAATAATGAGAGTGGATTTGGCTGTAATATATATTTTGATTTTTGTCGTGAATGATTTAGCCTAGATCATATACTGTTTATTTATTTTTTTGCTATTATTTAGAACCTGAAGAATTTGTTATTGTTGGGTTTTTCCTCATTTCATTCGTATCTTTCTGTTACTTCTTGTTTACTTTTCTTTTTGGTTTTCTTGTTCCCTTTTGTCTTTTCTTTCAAAAATTTTCTCTCTTCCTTTTTGTTAGTTTTGATTCCATTATTGTTTGCTTATACATTGCCTGTGCCTTTCCTTTTCCTGGTTTCTGCTTTCCTTTCTAGTGTTCTTTTCCCTTTTCTACCCATAACTTCTCCTTTTTTCTCCCTCATATCCATTTCTTTCTGATCTTCCTTGACTATCCTTTTCTGTTTCTCTCACCCCCTTTCCCCGGCCCCAATTTTTTTCCCTCCAGCCTCTCATGTCTCAATATCCACTTCGTCCTTGGAAAAAACATGTCAACCTTAGAGTTTTATTTATATTTTCTGTCACGCTTAAATTCTATATGAAATTCTTTGTTTATATTTCCACTTTCACTCATAAAACTCCCAGACAGTTATAAAACTCGAGTGATTATAAAAAAAAATCGATATATGGAGTTACCTGTGATTAAAAATACCTGTTACGGAGACTAATATATATTGTACGATACGATATGAAACATGAAAAAAAAAAAGCTGTTGTTACTTGAAAATGGAGGGAAAATACCTGAGATAGGAAATTGGGAGAATGAGGAGTGGGAGAGAATTACAGGTGAGATGCGCAAAGGTGTTAGTAAGAAGAAGAAAATGAATAAGAAACAGAATAAAATTATAAAGCTATCCTGAACAGCTTCTGGTTCGGATCCTTTATATTTATTTTGTATATGGGTTCGGATCCTTTATAATTATCCTGTATATGGGTTCGGATCCTTTATAATTATCTGTTAATGGGTTCGGATCCTTTATAAATACGATCCCTGAGCCTGGAGTACCGATAAGCCAATGGTCCCTCATTACCCTGATTGGTGTCAGAGAGAGAGAAAGATGGCGCCTGGGGTGGGGGGAGATTGGGGAGGAAGGGGGGGAACAAAAAATAATTATTGCTTCTCCCCAAGGCTCCCCTGACACTCCCCTCCGTCACCGCGTCATCAGCTGGCGAAACGGACACGACCCGTCATTAACTCGTCCCCCTAAAAAAAAAAAAAGAAAGGAGAGACACTGGCCCCCCCCCAAAAAAAAAGAAAATAAAAAATGACAGTCTAAGAGCCGTCCATTAGCTTTACGATGGCGGGTAATCTGTCCAGCCTCAGAGGAGTGGGAGGGGGAGGAAAGCGTGAAAGTGTAGCTAACGTTGAGGCCATCTGAGAAAATTACCTTAGACGTGATAGCCGGGGTCGTCCCTTATGAGAGAGGTAGGGTAGGTAGGGGGCTCATGGGAGAGAGGGTGGAAGGTCAGTGAGAGGTGGAGCAGAGAGGGTGGAAGATCAGTGAGAGGTGATGGAGAGAGTGTGGAAGTTCAGTGAGAGATGGTGGAGAGAGGGTGAAAGGTCAGTGAGAGGTGGTGGAGAGAGGGTGGAAGTCTTGTGAGAGGTGGTGGAGAGAGGGTGGAAGTCTTGTGAGAGGTGGTGGAGAGAGGGTGGAAGTCTTGTGAGAGGTGGTGGAGAGAGGGTGGAAGTTTAGTGAGAGGTGGTGGAGAGAGGGTGGAAGTCTTGTGACAGATGGTGGAGAGAGGGTGGAAGTCTTGTGAGAGGTGGTGGAGAGAGGGTGGAAGTCTTGTGAGAGGTGGTGGAGAGAGGGTGGAAGTCTTGTGAGAGGTGGTGGAGAGAGGGTGGAAGTCTTGTGAGAGGTGGTGGAGAGAGGGTGGAAGTCTTGTGAGAGGTGGTGGAGAGAGGGTGGAAGTCTTGTGAGAGGTGGTGGAGAGAGGGTGGAAGTCTTGTGAGAGGTGGTGGAGAGAGGGTGGAAGTCTTGTGAGAGGTGGTGGAGAGAGGGTGGAAGTCTTGTGAGAGGTGGTGGAGAGAGGGTGGAAGTCTTGTGAGAGGTGGTGGAGAGAGGGTGGAAGTCTTGTGAGAGGTGGTGGAGAGAGGGTGGAAGTCTTGTGAGAGGTGGTGGAGAGAGGGTGGAAGTCTTGTGAGAGGTGGTGGAGAGAGGGTGGAAGTCTTGTGAGAGGTGGTGGAGAGAGGGTGGAAGTCTTGTGAGAGGTGGTGGAGAGAGGGTGGAAGTCTTGTGAGAGGTGGTGGAGAGAGGGTGGAAGTCTTGTGAGAGGTGGTGGAGAGAGGGTGGAAGTCTTGTGAGAGGAGATGGAGAGAGGGTGGAAATCTTGTGAGAGGTGGTGGAGAGAGGGTGGAAGGTCAGTGAGAGGTGGTGCAGAGAGGGTGGAAGTATTGTGAGAGATGGTGGAGAGAGGGTGGAAGTTTAGTGAGAGGTGGTGGAGAGAGGGTGGAAGTTTAGTGAGAGGTGGTGGAGAGAGGGTGGAAATCTTGTGAGAGGTGGTGGAGAGAGGATGTAAACCCTGAAATAAAGTTGAAAAAGTATTGGAACCCCTATGGGAGGCGGGAACTTCAAAGACTTCGCAAAAAAAGAGCTAGTTTACTCATATGCTCTGTGAGAGGAGGTGACATCTGCCAGGGCTTCATGAGAAAGTTGGTTGAAGCCTTGAAGCCCTGTAAGAGGTGAAGGCATCTAAGAAAGCCTTAAGGGATAGTTGAAGCCCTATAAGACGTAATGGCATCTACAGCAACTTCTTAGGAGAGCTGATGAAAGCCTTAATTTGAGGTGACGTCTGAGATCCCTCCTGAGAAAATGAGTGGAGGATCAGGGAGCGCATTTGGATCAGCGAGAAGCCTGATTTGCGGGTCGTAAGGCGGAATATGGCGACGGATTTTTATTTATGGCTGGGATTATCTTTTCTCTCGCAAATTAGGACGGCGATAGGGATGGCTGACGGCCGATGGGCTATATTTACGACGGGGATTTTGTTGCCATTCAGAAATTAGCACGAGGCGTTGGGAATGGCTGATGGTACGGATATGAGGGAGTTATGTTGGGGGGAAGAAAGGTTAGGATGATAATGATGACTGTGATGATGATGATGATAGCGACGATGATGGTGACGAGGATGTATATTTTCTTCTCCCTTTTTTCTCCCTTTTTTATTTGTTTTGATTGGGTGATTAAAAGTTGAAAAAGGGAGCAGAAACATGGTACAAATATAAATATGTAGTTGAAAAGTAATTATGGTCATTTTCAGTTTCTGTTGGATAATTGACACATTTTGAGAAGTCTAAAAATAAAGTCCGCATCGAAAGGGTTAATGACGGTCTCACCTCTAATTAGTGGGGGATAATGATGATGATGATGATGTTGATATTACGGGATTACGCTTTTTTCGTCTTTCATTAATTACAAACACAGGTTAGAAATTGCAAATGGTACGGATGCTGTCGTTGTTTATACAGTAGATTTCTCTCTCTCTCTCTCTCTCTCTCTCTCTCTCTCTTCCGTTTTGATAGTTTTGAGACAGTAATAAAAAAAATGCGTTCTTGTTAATCAGAAAAAAAAAAAAAAAAACAGGCGGATGTGTGTATGAAAGTATGACATGTTTTTTTCACTTCTCTTTTTTTGGTGATTTTTTATTGATTTATATAATAACTAGATCAGGTCCTTCAGAAACCAGTACTAGATCAGAACCCATAGACGAGATGAATGTGAGAAAGCTTTATTTGCAAGGTTTCTGGGTTTCTATCTCTCTTTCCTTCTGTTTGTCTGTCTGTCTGTCTGTCTGTCTGTCTCTCTCTCTCTCTCTCTCTCTCTCTCTCTCTCTCTCTCTCTCTATTTTTTCAAATATCCCTTTTTTATTGCATTGGTAGATTTTTTTTTTTTAACTCTCATGCGTGTGTGAAAGATTCGGCTGAAAAAAAAATCTGAAGCATTATGTGGAAGAGAATATTAAAATTATCTCTACCGTGAAAGGGTAAATGGAGAAATATTGCCAGTATGCAGATATATATTTTTCCTTTCCACTCCCTTCTCTTTTTCTTTACTCTTGTCATTTTTATTTCTTCATGGGGATTTGGGATTGATTTTTTTCTTCTTCGTTCTTTTTAATAATTCTTTTTTGTAGATTGATGTTTTCTCTTTTTGCAAGCTTTCTTTTTTTTCTCATCATTTGTTTTTAATGGTTTTAGTGGATTGATTAGTGGGTGGATGAGGTTGCCGTCATTTTTTTTTATCATTTTCTTCATTGGTTTTTGTAGATTGATTTTTCTTTTTCTGTTCAATCATCGTTTTTGACATTTTGTTTTTCTACACTGATTTTTCCTCTTCCATCTTTTAATCACTTTTTTTCTCATCTCTCTCTCCCTCTTTTTTTTTTTTTTTTGGTGGTCTCGGTGGATTGATTAATGAGTGGATGGGGTTGCTGCCAGCGTGTCGAGACTGCCATGGGCCCCTGCCTGACCGCACACCCACGGCGGCTGGCATTCCTGTGGCCGCCATTTAAGTAATATTATAATTAGCCAGAGAACCCAGCCCGCCTCCACCTAAGCACCTCCAAAGCCCAGCGGAGATGGGGGTGGGTCTGAGGGCTGTAATTTCCGAAAGAGTAGCACCCGTCTACCAGCGAACTCTCATCCCTTTTCTGTTCAGCTCCCTGATGCAAAACTGAACCGTTCCACCAAGTTCTTCACGTATGCAACTGGTCAACCCTGGAACTCTTTTTGTCTGTATTTCCTACTGCCTATGACCTCCATTTTTATAAACGCAGTGTGTCCAGGCATCTCGAAAAGAAAGTATCGTGAATTCGGCTTTTTGTTATTATGCCGTATGTTTTTCTTGGAGGGAATACTCTTGGGGGTTTCTGGCCTTTGATTCCTTTTTCCAGCATTAAATATATATATATATATATATATATATATATATATATATATATATATATATATATATATATATATTAGGAAGGGAACCCAGCCCATCCCTCCCCATGTATCTCTCAGGCTTAATGAAGATAGATAGAGCTTTATGGCTGTAATTATTCAGGTATAAATATAGGACGCACGGTACATTTCTTTCTTAATTATGTGTTTTGCATATTGGGAAGGGAACGCAGCCCGGCTTTACCTAACCATCTCAGGCTCAAGGAAGACTGGGTGCGTTTGATGGTCTGTATTCTCGTTTTTTAATTTGACATGAGAGGGAGGGGATGCGTGGATCAGGTGTTTGCTGTGAGACAAGTGTGTGAAAAGTATTTAGCGAAAGGCAAGGATGTGTTTTGGGCATTTATGGATTTAGAGAAAGCGTATGATAGAATTGATAGGGAGGCTTTGTGGACTGTTTTAAGATTGTATGGACTTGATGGTAGGTTACTAAAAGGGGTGAAAAGTTTTTATGTAAATAGTAGAGCGTGTGTAAGAGTGGGAAATGCTGTGAGTGATTGGTTTCCCGTGAGAGTGGGGCTGCGACAGGGATGTGTGATGTCGCCTTGGTTGTTTAATATTTACATGGATGGTGTTGTAAGGGAGGTGAATGCAAGAGTTTTAGGTGGAGGTCTGAGTCTGGTGAATGTTGATGGTGGAGAGTGGAATCTGAAGCAGCTGCTGTTCGCAGATGATACTGCACTGGTGACTGATTCAGAGGAGAGATTGAGACAGTTGGTAGAGGAGTTTGGAAGGGTGTGTGAAAGGAGGAAATTGAAAGTAAATGAGAATAAGAGTAAAGTGATGAAGTGTACGAGGTTGATAGATGGTAGGGGGATGAATATAGTTTTGAATGGTGAGTTGCTTGAGGAGGTAGATTGTTTTAAATATCTAGGGTCACATGTTACTGTGGATGGAAGAATAGATGCAGAAGTGAAGTTTAGAATAAATGAAGTAGGAAAGGTGCTGGGAGGAATGAAAAAAGTGTTTAAATGTCGTTCGCTTAGAATGGATGTAAAGAGAAGGCTGTATGAGGGTGTTGTGGTACCGACTGCGTTATATGGGGCTGAAACATGGAATATGGGTGTAGCAGAGAGGAAAAGTTTGAATGTAATGGAGATGAGGTGTTTGAGGAGTATGTGTGGAGTGACGCGTATGGATCAGATGCGAAATGATGAAGTGCAAAGGAGAACTGGAGTTGTTCGGGAGATGGCTGGTAGAGTTGAGCAGAGGGTGTTGCGATGGTTTGGGCATATGAAGAGAATGGATAATGAGCGATTGGTGAAAAAGATAACTAGATCTGATGTGAGAGGTGTAAGGCTGAGAGGAAGACAACGAATAGGATGGATGGACAGTGTGAAGAGAGCGTTGGATGCGAGAGGGATGTCTGTTGAGCAAGGAAGAGTGGCTGTGCGTGACAGAAATAAATGGAGAGAAACTGTGAATGAATAAGTGATGACGCAGCCCTGAGGAGATATTCTCCCGCATTTGGTCTGATCAGCTAGTCAGGTCAGGTGCGGGTAAGGGGATGGGTCTGTTATGATGTGGCAGGGGTAAACAAGTTCTGCTGTCGGGCCCTTCTGCGGATGTCACTGATTGCATTGCGCAGTTGACCCTTGTGCGGTGTGGTGCGGTGAGGATCTGTCCGTTCTCCCCTCTGGGGCTAAGATGCGAATGAATGTGTTTGAATGGATGAGTAAATGGGGAGTGTGTCGTCCTGTCTCGGCTACCTCCCTTTCCTTGGGGGAAGCAGCCTAGGTATATAGATAGATAGATAGATAGATAGATGATTTTTATTTTAGTCTTGTGTTTTGGCGATTCAGTTTAGCTTAGGGACAAGGGACAGACGTCTGGGGTTAGAGGGACAAGATATGACCTTCATCAACCCCTTCATTATTGGGGGCCCTTATAATTAAAAAAAAAAAATGTGTATCGTCTAGTAGCGGAAAAAATGAATAAAAAAAGGGAAAATAATACAGCACTGAAGTCATGTCTGTTGGAGATGTGCCCTAAATTGGAGAAGGTCATTTGGCCGTAGTAAAAATATATGTAGTAATGGTCATGTCGATAATTTTACCTTGAATATTACCGGTATATAAGAATTGGTTTGTTAAAGTAATATTGTGAAGGAAGCTGTCTATTGCACGTTCTTTTTTTTTTTATTAATTTACTTTTGCGTATAAGGAAGAAAACTCAACCCAGCTCTGCCTTAAGCATCTCTCAAGGTCACTGGAGATGATGTCGATTTGAGGGCTGTAGTTTTCCTGATGTTAGAAGAGTCCTGGCACTTCTTTCTTGATTTTTTTTTTTTTTCCGATGGGTGAGAGAGCCCAGGAAGTACCGTAGCACCTCTTCTTTAGTGATTTGTTTTGCCTATTTGGGGGAAGACACAGCACATCCTTATCTGTGATCTCCCATCCTCCTTGTCTCGTGTTCTCGTTGGTTAAGGAAGCCCCCTAACACCTTTTCCTAAGCGATTTGTTTTGTTAATTGCATCTTACTGCCCTCCTCTGTGTTACATAAAACCTTCCAATATTGCCATACTCAGAACAAATAACGTACAAAAGGATATTAACCACCCATACCCAAAACTGAATCGCTAAGGAAGAGGCGTTAGGGAGCTTCCTTAACCTACGAGAATACGAACCCTAGTCTCAGGAATGGGGGTAAACATGAGAGCTATATGTCACCGGTCCAGAAGTCTCCCTAACATCTATTCCCCGGCGATTTATCTTGCGTTTTTGAGAGAGATGGCAGTCAGTCCCTACCTAGCATCTCCCAGACTCATCATATTTTTTCTTTATATTTTTCTTCATATTTTCTTTTTTTCATATTTCTTCATATATTCATTTTTTTCATATTTTTCTTCATATTTTTTTCATATTTTTCTTCATATTTCTTCATAGTTTTTTCTTGATATTTTTTCTTCATATTTTCAGATTTTCATATTATTTCATATTTTCTTCATATTTTCTTCATATTTCTTCATATTTTCCTAATTTTTCATATTTATTAATATTTCTTCACATTTTCTTCATATTTCTTCATATTTCCTTCATACTTTCTTCATATTTTCTTCATAATTCTTCATATTTTCTTGGGCGACATCTTAAATACTAACATAGCTTGGTTGGATAACATACAAGGAACTATCAGCGCATCGTACACGGAAAATAAATTACTAAGAAAAAGGTGTTAAGGCGCTTCCTATATACACCGAGGAGAATGCCACTCTTCAGGAACATATTAAGTAGCTTTGAAGATTCCCTAACACTTTCTCCTTAGTGATTTACTCAGTACTGTCCACTACACCTCAGTATCCTCTGCTAAAAACTGTATATAGGTATCAAAATAATTTATATACGTAAGTACTTAAGGTGCAAACAGGTGTGATGAATCGGTAAGGGAAGAACCTACCTGTAACACCTGCGCGGATAGACTGGGGGGTTCAAGCGGATAGACTGAGAGTTTTTACGTGATCAGAAAGAGAACCTCTATATTTGTCAGATTGGGAGTGGGTTTTAATTTCGAGAGAGAGAGAGAGAGAGAGAGAGAGAGAGAGAGAGAGAGAGAGAGAGAGAGAGAGAGAGAGAGAGAGAGAGAGAGCTAACTTAAAGCTAAAAGGCATGTAGTTTGTGTTGATCGCGCCCTTTGCTATCTATCTTCTATCTGTCTGTCTGTGTAACTATCTATCTATTGTCAGACACCTTAATCCTGTCAGGGGTGGCCACAGACAAATCGCCTCCACGTTGTCCTGTCCTCTGTCATTTGGCTGCCTTCCCTCCATCTCACACCCCACTCCCTCATATATCTCTCCAATACATCCCCCTTTGCAGCTTCCAGACGATTAGTAGTAGTAGTAGTAGAAGTTGTAGTAGTAGTAGTAGCAGTAGTAGTAGTAGTAGCAGCAGCAGTAGTAGTAGTAGTAGTAGTAGTAGTAGTAGTAGTAGTAGTAGTAATATTTCCCCGCTCCTGCAATCTACCATCCTCCTTTTGTGGAACAGGGAAGTAGATGAAGGACGTTTGTATAACCAGGCAATTTAGCCGCTCGGTTATATCAGTGCCACCACATGAAGGCGTCCCTCTCCAAGAATAATGGAATAAAAGAAATCATCGTTGCGAAGTGGTTAATAATAGCACGCAGTTTAAGTCGCTTGTGGTTTTGATGGCGATGAGAAAAATGATATATTGTGATGTGAGAGGAGAATAGGCAATTACGTTGAGGTGATGAATATGGTTTTGCCTCTGGGGACGTGTAATTACCTCTGAGGATGCGGTGGTTAAATAATAATAATAATAGTGATACTACTACTACTAATAATAATAATGATAATAATAATAATAATAATAATAATAATAATAATAATAATAAGTTTTGGAGATGCTGAGGAAAATAAATCTCTCTCTCCATATTGCTGTCTGAACTCGCACATTCTCAGCTTTATTTCTTAACTCTTTCACCACCACCACCACAACCACCAATAATAATAATAATAATAATAATAATAATAATAATAATAGCGGTAACAGGAACTAGAAAGGATCAGTCTTTCTTTTAGCAACAGCCATAAAATTTCAAAACAAGCCAAGAAGTTAAAAAAAATAAAAAAAAAATAAAAGAGGACTCAGGTGCCTATCCCTTGCTTGCCGGGATGAAAGAGTAATGGGGTGGTCCGCTGTCCTGCCTACCCAGCGACCCATCCCACCTGTCCACACCTGCTCCTCTTGATTATGGAATATCACCGCCGCCCACACCTTTCCACTTACCTGCCCTCTTAACCCTCTCGCTCCCATAATATTTTTTTTCTTTCTTTTTTTTGCCACTTCCTGACGTGTTTGAGGTCTGTGGAAGGAATGTTACTATTATTATTATTATTATTATTATTATTATTGTTGTTGTTGTTTTTGTTATCATCATCATCATCATCATCATCAACATCATAGTGAAGTGGTAAATAAAAGCAGCCTCTAACTCTTCCAAGTCTAAAAGTCTGTCTTAAATTGATAAAAATCGTCTAGAAGCACACACACACACACACACACACACACACACACACACACACACACACACACACACACACACACACACACACACACACACAAAGAAAGAGAAGAAAAGAGAACGTCACTCTCATTGAAGGGGCTAAACAATCCGTGGACTCCTGGCCTTTGGTTCCTTTTTCCCTGCATAAAAATAACACTCCTTTTCCTTTCTCAATTTTCCCTCTAAATTCTGAGTCTTATTTTTCAAAACACTTCAGGGTCCATTTTTCCCAGCGAATATTGTCATTGAATCTTGTGGAAAATCAGCAAAGTGTGTTTTAGCGAAATTCACATAATTAGAATATTCCCTGCCCACACTGGAATCGAACTAGCTGCCATCAGAACAACAGACGTCTTCTCTATCCACCCTACCCCCACCTCCCCCGAACTGGTTTTCATATTGTAATTTTCTGTAATTCACCGTATTGCTTCTGGGCTGAGTTCTCTTTATATTATTTTTACTATCATTGCCATTTTTTTTTTTTTTTTAGCTGTCATTACCGATCTTGTCTGGACGTGATCCCCAAATCTGGTGATTCTTTTTAACCTTGGCAGGTCGACTAACAAGCATGGAGACTGGGAACGCTGAATAAAAATGTTTCCTGAGCAGATGTGGTCTGGAAATTAGATCAGGGAGTGTATTTGTATTTTCCCCCTCAGTTACCTTGCACTAAAGCCACCTGAACAATATGGTTTCCTGCTCCCTGGCTTCTTGAACCAGGATGCGTGTGGACAAGGAGGGTGTTGGGGGATGCAGGGTAGAGCTGGATTTCTTTATTTCCTCTGATATTTCGAGCGACAGGGAACCCATCCTTATAGATCTAGAAGAAGAAGGATCAAAACAGAGACAGCTGTACCCTAGAGAGTTCCTTGCCTAAAAAAAAAAAAAAAAAAAAAAAAGAGAGAGAGACTAAGGAAGGAAGATCAACACCGGGACAGTTATATGCTAAATAGTCTCTTTCTTAATAAATATCTTGGTTCTGATTCTTCTTGTTCATTCTGAAGATGGGTTTTATGTATCCCGAAACGTAAGGGAAAATTAAGAATTCTATCCTATATATTCCTCAATCCTAACTTGTCTACTTGTCATAATGGATCAGCCACATTTAGGTCGTATTCTCGTGGGCTTAGATTGCCTTTTAGAATCTCATCATCGTAATTTATTTTGCCTACTACATCTAACTACTTCCTTGTATGTTGTTAAGGTCTTGATGATAACAGAAAAGATCACATGATTAAGTTATAAGAGATGATTAATGCGTCACATGCAAAAGCAGACTGGGACTGAATTGGTGCTATACTCCGCGCCGACCAACTTGTCCTGGCAGCCACACCCACCAAGTTGCTACCCGAGACTCATGGCAGGTCAGTGTGAGGTGTCCGAATCACCATTTTATCCACAGGAGGAAAATCACTCTTGCCAATTAGAGGCGACTGTTAGACTATGTGAATTTACGGACAAGTGATCTGGGACGAAGTAAAGGAATCCATAACTATATTCCTTTTACTCTAACTTGGCTTAAAATTGTCATCTGTACATCTTGAATTCAAAGCTGTAACACTAGATTAGCACTAGTATATGATCTTAGTCACGAAGAAGTGCTGTGGAAAGGATACAGAGCCGTAGTGTTATCTCATTCTGCCACTGAGGTACATGAAATAAGCTCCAAAAGGACAACATTCTGAGCCAAGTTAAGGTAAAAGGACCATAACAACAATACGACTCTTAGACCTTTATTCTTATCGGTTCAGGATGCTCCCTAGGGCCTCTTCCTTACCAAGTTCTGTTTCTGGTATGTTTATATGATCTGTTATACTGTTTATGTAACCTATGTCGATATAAGAGAGACAGTAACATAAAAGAGACTGATAGGGTGTAAAATGTAAAAGTAAATCGCTAGATAGAAGTTGTAGGGAGCTTCCTATGTAGTTGAGAATACAGATCTTGGAGTGGTATTATTGTCGCTTCGTTTTCAGTAGTCTGGTATTAATAGTTCTCACCTGATTCATACCTGGTGTGTTTGTTTTCTAGTATTTCGTATTCCCTCATCCCCTCACGTATTTGGTTCTCTTATTTCCACACGTGCTAGGTCCACTTAACGTGTCTGGTCCCTCCACGTGCTAGCTCGTCTCAGTGTATTGCTTTTCTCACCTTTCCCCACGTGCCTGGTCTCCTCACGTACTGGTAAATGTCTTCCCCCTCGCGTATCAGGTCATCTCCCCCTCTCCAGCCCTCTTTCCTCATCCCCACCCTTCTTTCCCTACCTCCACCTTTCATTCCCCACCTCTGTCTTTCTTTCCCCCACTTCCATCCTTCTTTCCCTCATCTCCACCCTTTTACCCCTCATATCCACCCTTCTTTCCCTCATATCCACCCTTCTTCCCCCCATCTCCACCCTTCTTCCCCCCATCTCCACTCTTCTTCCCCCCATCTCCACCCTTCTTTCCCCCATCTCCATCCTTCTTTTCCTCATCTTCACCCTTCTTTCACAACCTCCACCCTCGTTTCCCACCTCCACCCTTCTTCCGCCATCTCCACCATTCTTTCCCCACCTCTACCATCTTCCCCCACCTCCACCATTCTTTCCCCACCTCTACCATCTTCCCCCACCTCCACCATTCTTTCCCCACCTCTACCATCTTCCCCCACCTCCATCATTCTTCCTCCCCCCTCCACTTCCCTCCCTCGCCCCTCCAACACCTCCTTCCTCACCCCTCCGACACCTCCTCCCTCCCCACAAACACTCCAGTCCTGTTGTCGTGACCGTTCCAGAGGCAAAGAGACAGTTCCAGGAAAGTTCACAACACCGACCTCGCCTCCTCTTTCTCCTTCTTCCAGCACTCCTCCTACTCCTTCTAAGAGAGTCAAATGAATCTTAGTGTCTTACCGGTACCTTCACGCAGCCTATAAATATCTTCCATCTTTTTATCATTATTTTATTTGCTCGTGTCGTAGTCCTTGCCGTTAAGATAGTGTACGTTAGCTAAGCATTCTGAGTGAAACAAGTTATACGGTTCTACTTCTATGTCGCTCTTCTGTATGATCATAATTTCTTGGTCTTATGACAGAGTAGAATAACCTTGGAAATTGAACCAAAGTGAAAAATTACATGCGATACTAATGCTCTCCCTTTTCGCCGCTTTGCTCCTTTTTTTACAGTGTTTTCTTCTCCCCTGTCTGGCTACAGCATAAATAATTTCAAGATCAAGGCTAAACACTGACGTCTTGGCGCCAGTGCAGCCGTTTGTATGAATAAGGAGAGCCGTGGACGTTAATTCACACACACACACACACACACACACACACACACACACACACACACACACACACACACACACACACACACACACACACACACACACACACACACACACACAAAAGAACGTCAAGGAAGAAGAATGCCTGGTTTTCTCGTCTTTTATTCTTCCTACAAAAATGATCTTAGTTACGAAAGGAAATTTATCGCAAGTTAATTAGTTCTCGTATGGTATCGTATCGTTCATAAAGGCTCCATCATACTTGCATTCGTAGGCCTTGGTCACCTAATGGCGGCTTTTCACGCTGCTCGATCTCCGCCAGCCTTCTAGAATTATTAGTTCCTTGGATTGTTTTTCTTCCAGGAGGGACAAAGAATAGAGATCCAGGCTCTTTTTGTGTCTCTTGTATTATCGTATGGCTTTAGTAGAAAAAAAAGAAAGAAGAAAGCAGGAAGGAAGGAAGGAAAGAAAGAAAGAAAGAGAGGAAGGAAGAAGAAAGGACAGAAAGAAGAAGGAAGGAAAAAAAGAAGGAAGGAAGAATGGAAGGAAGGTTGGAAGGAAGGAAGGAAAAGAGAGAAAGGAAGGAAGGAAGGAAGAAGGAAGGAAAAAATGAAGGAAGGAAAGAAGGAAAAATGAATGAAGGAAGGAAGAAGAAAAGAAGGAAGGAAGAAGGAAGAAAGAAAGGAAGAAGGAAGGAAAAAAGAAATAGGAAGGATGGATAACCGTACCAAAACAACTAGTAAATAAATATATCTAATCCTTCAAGCTTAGCATCTTTTTCCCAAGCTGAATAAAATCTATCTATCTATCTATTGCCAGACGCCTCAATCTCGTTTGGGGTGGCCACAAACAAATCGCCTCCAAGTCGCCCTGTCCCCCGCCATTTCACTGCCCTGCTCCCAACTCACACCCCCCTCTCTCATATACGGTACCTCTCCACCCCATCCCTCCATCTCATCCTCGGCCTCCCCCTCCCTCTTCCCCCCTCCACCTCACTCACATACACTCTCTTCGTCAGTCTTTCACCCTCCATCCTCTCCACATGGCCAAACCACCTCAGTGTGTTCCTCATAACGCTTCCTATCACATCCACATCCACATCCACACCACAACGCTCCTTTATATCCTCATTCGTCAGCCTGTCTCTCCATGTGACTCCACAGGCTCCTCTTAAATAACTCATTTCCACTGCTCTCACTCTTGACTTGTGTTCTTCCAACAATGTCCAAGCTTCACTTCCGTACGTTAGAGTTGGTATCACAATACTGTCATGTAGTAACTTTTTCACTTCCATGCTCACTTCCCTGTTTCTTATCACTGCTTTCAAAGAACCAGCAACCTTTCTTCCCTGCTGTACCCTTTCAAGCACTTCACCCTCCAAACCTCCATCCTTACTCATTACACTACCCAAGTACTTAAACGTACTCATATTTTCCAATTCCTCACCATCCAACCTCGCTGTACATTCACTGACTTCACCTCTCTCAAAGACCATCACTTTACTCTTCCCTACATTCACCTTTAGGTTCCATTTCTTACATACTCTCTCAAACTCATCCACCAAGCCTTGCAGCTCCCCTTCGTCTTCACTCAACAACACAGTATCATCTGCAAACAACAGTACAGGGAGTTTCCAAACACTATCCTCTCTCACCAGGGCCACTCCAACATCCACTACCCTACCTTGTACCTCTTTTATTACCCCATCCATGTACAGATTGAACAACCATGGAGACATGACACAGCCTGAATAAAATCGCTTGAGGATAACAGGTGTATGATGAAGGCGTCACCGAACAGAAGCGCTCATTCCTCACGGTAGATGTTGCTGAATAAAATCGTCTGGGGGTAGAAAGAGTAAGATAAAGGTGGGGTAGTAAAGGGGTTTATTACTCGTGGGGTATGATGAGAAATAAAATCGTCCTTTAATATGGACTAGATTTTTTTTCTTTTGCGGTTTATTTCATGTACCTATGGCGGAAAACGATAATACAACGACCCTCATCCTTTCCCTAGCACTTCTTCGTGACTAGCATCATGTTCTAACGTTAATCTAGTGCCACAACTCATTCAAGATGGAGAGAGGGCAAGTTTAGGCCAGGTTAGAGCAAAAGGAGTATTGGAAGGTGAAGGCGTGGTGAGGAGATTTATGCCTAGCGGTGTTATGGCCTCCCTCCCATCACTTATTCTCAGCCCTGCACGTCTCCGGGAACTTCCTTATTTCGCATGGATAGGCCACTGAATTATTCCCCGGCCACAGGTGTCGATTCGGCTGGCTGGAGGGAAGTGGAGGGAGGTGGTGGACGTGGAGAGAGGTGGTGGAAGTCAAGGTGGATTGTGAGAGGGTATGATGAAGGAGGGAAGTAGAGGAAGGTGCATAGGTGGTGGAAGGGAAGGTGGACTATGAATGGGTGTGGTGAGGGAAGGAAGTGGATAGATGGTGGAAGGGAGCGCGGATTGCGAGAGGATTTGGTGAGGGAGAGAAGGTGGAGGGGGTGCATAGGTGGTGGGAGGGAAGGTGGATTATGAATGGGTGTGGTGAAGGAAGGAAGTGGATAGATGGTGGAAGGGAAGGTGGATTGTGAGAGGGTGTGGTGAGGGAGAGAAGTGGGGGAAGGTGCACTGATGGTGGAAGGGAAGGTGGATTGCGAGAAGGTAGGGTGCGGGAGGAAAGTGGCGGTAAAGGTGTGGAAGTGAAGGTGTATTGTGAGAGGGTGTGGAAGCGGTGTTGATGTAGCTAAGTGTAGGTGGGGGACTGATGGGAGGTGGAGGAAGTGAGGGTATGTGGTGAGGGTGGTACCTGTAAAGGATCCCTAGGAGTTTGTGTAGTGGAAATAGCGTAGTCTGATGAGGAGTTACATTTCCATCATCATCATCATCATAAAGCCAGTATGTCCATCACCACTGTCATATTTCTATCGTCATCATCATCATCATCATCATCATCACTCACTCCTATGCACAGTCTAGGGATGGTGAGCCTTTATTTCATTTGAGTCATGAATCGGAAAGGAACTCCTCTCGTTATATGTCTTTGGAACTGCAGGGTTGTTTTAGCACAAATACTGGGCGATAAGGTATTCATATCCCCGCCTAGCTCAACAGCCTTGGAGGAGTGATCATGCATTAAGTGGCCATTTTATACGAGACGCAGAGAATATTATACTGTAGATGTTGGAAAGTATGAAAAATTGCAGTAGTACAGGTATCGTTGCTTTTTGTCTCCTTGTTAGTGTTAGTTATTGAAGCATAATAGGTGTATGGATCACGTCGGTAGCCCGTGTATTTACCAATCCTCCTGGTGTATAATTAATCCCACCCGGAGACGGATATTTAAACGGGTGAACTAGAATGTACGTCCATGTATTCTTAGGTGTTCTTAACCTGTCGAGTTTCCCGCGATGTCTCATTCACAAACAGCCGCTCCAGCAAAGTTTTTTTATATGCATTTTTTTACTCTAAGCTCCGAAGGTCTTTATACTCATGCGTAAAGCTAGGGTAGAGGCGCATCACTTCTTCAGTACATAAAGTGGTGGTCATTAGCCTTACGGATCAGTTACCCTTTAGGATCCGTAAAACTCGGGTTGATTGTGTTTCGTAGAGATGCCGGCTGCTACAGTACAGAAAGGACCTATAGACTACATCAATACAAATCACTAAATAAACATAGTGTCTTATGCTACGAGTAAAATTAGTCGTGTGTAGGATATGTGACCCTTCCTACAGAAAGGGCTACAGTATACCTATAAATTGAGTATTATTTCGGGTCTCTCACATCAGGCCTTCCCCGACCCGACAGTTGGTGTACCGTGGAGCCGATCCCATAGACACGATGGCTAGAGAGGGGGGAAAGTATATTGGATCAGGATTATCCAGAAATATGACCGAAATACCTCGAATCTGAAGAAAAAAACGAGCTTTATGTTGATGCTTTGGGAGTGTTGGCAAGATTTCCTGAATTTTCGCCCGCCATACAGCACGCTGTATTCAATGACGTCTCCTTTAGTACATTATTGCCACCTTCAGACGATTCTCATTCAACACAGGAAAGGCCTCTCAAACTGAAGAAGATATTGAAGCCAAAATCTAACTCCTCTCCAGTGTGATGAAGCCTTTCTAAAGCTGAATAACTTTACATGAGGGAAGCAAGACTTTCAATAAAACTGAGGTGATCGTAGTGAAAGTCGGGTAGTTAAGTAGAGTGTACTGTATGCAGCATCACAGTTTAACGCCTACACTCCCTTGACGTGTTTTGTATTTTATTCTGAGTACCTTCAGGCGATTTTGTGTTTATTTCATTTATTTATTTATGTATTTATTTATTTATTTTGTGCAAGAGAGACTTCACCCTTAAGAGATTCGAAATAGACCTCATCAATTCTCTCACTGCTATGGTCATTTCACCTTAACCTGGCCCAGATTTTCGTCCTTTTGTAGCTTATTTCACGTAGCTCATTGGCAGAATAAGGCAGTACCGTAGCCCTCCATCCTTTCCATAGCACTTCTTCTTGACTAGCATCATATTCCATTGCTAATATCTTGCTAACTCAGTAATCAAGACGGGAAGATGGTAATTTTAGGCCAAGACAGAATAAAAAGGGTATAATTATCTTTCTCAGGGTAAATATAATCTAGGGCTGCCTCATTTAGAACAGGGGCGATAATCTAGTAAGGTTAGGGAGCTTACAAACACCTCTCCCTTACCGATTTATTTCTGATTCTGCTCCGTTACTGTATTCTTGTGAGTTACTGATGTAATCTATTTCGATATTGAAAAGACACAAGAAGCGAACCAGGGGATATTAATGAGTAGTTTGGAAAATAAATCGTTAAAGAAAAGGTATTAGGGGATACAGGCCCCGGTGTGGTGGTTTCAGTAGGAGTCAGTGGATCACGTGGAAGATAAATTAAGATAAAAACAGAAATGCATATCCAATACAGTTTGTGGCCAGTCTTGTGTCTTTCGTTAGCAGTCCACTACTTTACCACTTGACCGTAATGACACCGGATTGTGGAAGCCTCCACCTCACACACACACACACACACACACACACACACACACACACACACACACACACACACACACACACACACACACACACACACACACACACACACACACACAAAACCACCCATATCCACAACCACACCCACCCACCCACCCTAAGATATCTACCTGCCCTTGTGTCTGTCCTTCCCTCCCATCACACCACCACCCTCTCAGCACCAGGTGTGGAATGATGGGCCACGTCAACACAGCCACCAGCACGTCAAGTACCCAGTGGGCTGACGGTAACCTCCTCTCCACTTAATTTCCCTCTGTACCCCCAACCACCCCATTGAGTGTCACCCATTTATGACAGCACCGGAGTCGTAAATTGGTTGTATTTTCGTTGCTGTGGGAGATTTAGTAGTCTCTGGCGATTTATATTGCGTGTAACACCCCGCACATTCTCCTACTGATGCAAAGTACGTCGATTTTAGCACAGAATAATATACAAAGCAACACTGAGGATCGATGAGCTGTGCAGAATAAATCCATCTGGAAAAGGTGTTACGAGTTTTTTTTATTTTTATTACCTCCTGGAATGCGACCCATTACCTCCACTTACAGGTCAGTCACCTCCTCCACGTCGACTTCCATGTTCAGTTCAGCCTTCACTTCTCACTGAGCCTAAACTTCCAGCTTGACTTCTTCCTACAACATGGCCTCCTACTTCAGCTCGACCTCCTCCTCGATCTCCGTCTTCATGCTGATCTTCTCCTCCAGTTCGATCTCCTCAGGCTGATCTCCTTAGGTCTACCTCCTCCTCCAAGTTGATCTCTTCCTCCTGGCCGACCTTCTCCTTCAGCTCGACCTCCTTCTTCAGGCTGACCTCCTCCTCCAGGTCGGCGTCTTCCTCGAGGTCGACCTCCTCCTCGAGCATGGGAGTGAGGCTCGTGACGGCACACTCGAGTCGTATTGGTGGCCGGTGGAGGGTCGGGGGATGCCATCACTCGGCCAGCCATATACGGCCCGCAAGACGCACCCAGAGGAGATGGACAATATTTAGTTAAACCATCTTTTTCTCCGCCTCTCCCCGCCTGAGAGGGGCCAACGCTCACTCCCGCTTCTCTCAACATTTGCCACTTGCACCGGTGTTTTAAGTTGCAGCGGGTGGTGATTTATTGTGCATCGTTGCCAAGTACATTGCATTTCGTGTTCTCAACTATCATACTTTTTTTTTTTCATCACACCTGTCTCAGTATGTCATGGGTGTTTGTGTTTCTCAGCTATCAACCTTTTCTTTTTTCATTGCACTTTTTTTTTATTGTGTTGAGGATTTGAATTCGTGTCTAGGGAGGGAAAAAATAATAATCCTCAGAATCTGGAATTAAATACTTAGGGTAAATTTGCCGAGCCGTCAGCGGTTGATGCATCTGCGTTGAGCGAGGCGGAACGCTGCTGCTGCTGCTACGGGTCTTTACAGCAATAATTTCCGTGGAGAAAAACCGTGTGTGTGTGTGTGTGTGTGTGTGTGTGTGTGTGTGTGTGTGTGTGTGTGTGTGTGTGTGTGTGTGTGTGTGTGTGTGTGTGTGTGTACTTAGCATAAACAGTAAGCGTAGCCACCTCAACACCACTATCTTTATCATTGTACTTCTCCTCTGTACCTCTTACCGTGTGGGGGAAGTCCTAGGCTGCATAAGACCTGTATTTTAGGTGACACATGTGGCTTTGAATAACACCTTAGCATCTTCCTCTGACTTCGTAATACCCCCTCTGTAGCGATTTATTTTGCTCATTGCCCCTAACATTCTCTCTCATTTTTTGTATATCACTTTAATATCATTAGTTCTCCTCAGTAACATTAAAAAAATTGATGTGGAATGTGGAGGAAATCGTTATGGAAGAGAGTTTTTGATATTGATGTGTAATGTACAGAATCAATCGCTAAGGAAGATGTGTAAAGGAATTGCCGAAGCCACTTGAAATACGAACTTAATTCCCCACTTACAGGAGCATGTGGTGGTGCGTGTGTGTGTGTGTGTGTGTGTGTGTGTGTGTGTGTGTGTGTGTGTGTGTGTGTGTGTGTGTGTGTGTGTGTGTGTGTGTGTGTGTGTGTGTGTGTGTGTGTGTGTGTGTGTGTGTGTGTGTGTGTGTGTGTGTGTGTGTGTGTGTGGACTGTACACTCGATTGGCCAAGCCTTTCTATGCCAGCCATGTGTACACTCTCCTCCACTCTGCCTCCACCGACTCGTCCTCCTGTTCCTGCTGCTGCTTCGCTTAAGTAACGCACTCCACTTCCTTCAGTAGCAGTCTTCAACGCACCACTTCCTTCTGTAACACTCTTCAACGCCCAACTTCCTGCTGTAACAATCTTCAACGCACTCCACTTCCTGTTGTAAAAACCTTCAACGCACCCCAATTCCTTCTGTAACACTCTTCAACGCACCTCACTTCCTTCTGTAACACTCTTCAACGCACCCCAATTCCTTCTGTAACACTCTTCAACGCACCTCACTTCCTTCGGTAACACTCTTCAACGCACTCCACTTCCTTCAGCAACACTTTTCAACGCACTCCACTTCCTGCTGTAACAATCGCCCTAATTTAACAGCATTTCTCATAGGATTGTAGTGGATGTTTTAGTATTTAAAGAGTCGAGGTGATCAGAGGCTCTTTCATACCGACACACCTGAACCTGAATAAGAGTTTTTACCTGTCTTACTTGGGCAGTAGGTTTCATATATAATGTTCAGTAATATGCTTGAATTTTATGAACTCTTAATGTCAGCTTCTTATTGGCCATTTGCACCTCCCTCTCATATGCACGTCTCTGAATTATGTACAGAGATTAATATTATGATCCTAAATCCGTAAAAAATGATTATTATGTATTAAAATTCAGTGCACGTTTACCTGGTGGTGTGGTGCCAGGGGGGGCCACACACGGACCTCACCTGTGTAATTAAGGTGCCCACAGGAGTTCCACCTTAGGCACTCCTCTCACACATACGTTTTTCTTTTTTTCTTTTTCTTTTTTTCTGAAGAGGGATTAGGAGAGTGTAGTATATAGACGTAGATATTCTTGATTTTTGTAGGTGTAATGTAAGCAAGCGTGTCCATTGAAATCAGGTCAACAGAGGTTAGTGAGAGAGAGAGAGAGAGAGAGAGAGAGAGGGGGGGGTATATGAGGAACTGTTGCCTTTATTTGTTCATTTTTTTTTTCTAAGGTCAGACGATTTCGCTCAGTTAATAGAGTTTTTTTTTTTTTTTTTTTTTAGCAGAAGGGCTTAAGAGAAGATAGGAGAGCATGATCCACTTCTTCTGTCCACTCATTAAAACACACACATACACACACACACACACACACACACACACACACACACACACACACACACACACACACACACACACACACACACACACGACACACCAGGCGACGTCCATTGCACCGTGTAAGGCCGATTTGACATCTATCTTTCACTCCTCATAACCCAGATCGTCCAGCCACCTCTCCACAGGATTTGCCAGCACGGGAACTTAGAGAGCAATTTTCCCGTCGTTCTTCTAGGAGTTTTTATTTTTCTTCGGGGTCTTTTCCGGCATGGCACTGTTTAGAGATGGCCGAAGAATTGGAAGAAAAACACCCAGATGCAGAGAAAGGACCCAGGATTTATTCAGCGTTTCGCCTGTGATACTCAATTCGGAATAAATCGGTACAGGGAAAACGTGAGGTAAATCCCGGGTCTTTTCTCTGCATTTGGGTGTTTTTTTCCTCCATGGTATTGCAGTCTACGGTGTTTTTTCTTCGATATGGCCAGAGATTATGGGTGCTTGCTGTGGTGCCGAATGCTAGATACGTAAAGGCCATTTTCCCACGTTTCCTCTCTGATATTTTCACTCCTGGGGACTTTTCCTTTACGCCGCTGTCTTGAGGTGGCGTTATGGGTGGAAGATGCTGGATAATGGATACTTACAGGGCCATTTTCCCATTTTCCATTAAGCAGTTTTCCTTTTTCGGGGACTTTTCTGGTACGGCATAGGGTCGGTTTGAGATTATAGCTGCTTTTTGCGATGCCGAGTGCAGGGTACGTAGACGCCATTTTCCCGCTTTTCCTCTCGTTTTTTCCTCGCTCTAGGGGACTTTTCCGGTACAGCACTGTGGAGGGACGGTTTGGGATTATGTGTGGTTGGTTTGATGCCGAATGCTGGTGCCTGGAGCCGCAACTCTCCGCTTCCCGCCTTATCCGACCGCGATCATGATGAGAGTACTGTTGCTCTGACGTTTATCGCCCTCCTCCACCTCCCCGCTATCTCTCTCGCACGCATCCTACCCTCGCACGCACCCTACCCCTTCCCCTACCTCGTCCCACGCACCCTACCCTCACACTCACACTACCTCGTCCCACGCACCCTACCCTCACATGCACCTTACTCCGTCCTACTCACTTTCCCCTTTTTCTTCTTACGATTGGCGCGCGCTTGTTTTCCGTTTCATATTATCTTATTTCTTCCAGATTTTCTCGTCACTTTCTAAAATAACCGTGGATGACTGGGGGAGAGAATTTCCTACTTGTGTTTTCTTTCAATTGGCACGTTTTTTTTGGGTCTGTTTTATCCCCACCGTTTGTAGCATATGGAGGTGTAGTGAGGCATATTGTCCTTGTGTCTTGCTTTGAGCTGTCTTTCATCTTTCTGTGTTTTACTGTTTTATTCCCTTGTCTCCACTTACATACCCACTCACCAGGGATTACTACACTCTGTCCACTTTAACTTGGCCCAAATTGGCATCTCCTTAATTTGAATCCCAAACTACTGTATAGTAAGAGATTAGCATTACTATGTGATTCTAGTCACGAGCAAGTGTTAGGAAAAATGACGTAAAGGTGTTGTTTTTGTTTCTCTCTCTCTCTCTCTTACATTTCCCCATAAATTTTCTTCTTACTCTCAGACCGACTATTGGGGTACTTAATATTCTTTTAATTTTCTCTTTACTGCCTCGCTTTCATTCTCTCTGTCTGTCTGTCTGTCTGTCTGTCTGTCTCTCTCTCTCTCTCTCTCTCTCTCTCCCCAGCTTTTCCACTTACACGCTGGCCACCATGGATAAGTAACGAAAAACAGTACATATATATATATTTTTTTCTTCTTTTTTTTGGCTCGTCCATGGAAAAATGAAAGAAAATGAAGGGTTAATATTTTTCTCAACAACTGAATAAATATTTCTGGTGGGTACGGTTCAGCCAACGGTACAGGAGATTAAAATTGGGCAAAGTAGTACTCCAAGCATGAAGGAGGGAGGGAGGGAGGGAACTGGGAGGGAGGGGAGGGAGGGAAAGAAAGAGTTGCAGGAGAGGGAAGAGAAAGGAGGGACTAGAAGCGATAGGAGTGAGGAAAGAAGGGAACTGGAAGGAAGGGAGGATAGGAGGAAAGGAAGGGGTTGGAGGGGAGGGAGAGAGGAAAGGAGGGAGCTGAAAGGGAGGGGAGGGAGGGAGAGAACTGAAAAGGAGAGAAGGAGCAAAGGAGAGAACTGAAATGGAGGGCGGGGCGGGAGGGAAGGAAGGAGTTAAAGAGAATAAGAGGGAAGGAGGGAAGAAAAGAATTTGAGGATAGGAAGCGAGAAAGGAGGATATTGGAGATCAGGAGAGGGAGGGAGGGAGGAGACTGAAAGGGAGAGAGGGAGAATGGAAGACGTAAAAGCAACCTCGATACTTAAAAAGATTTATTGACATGTTTTAATGTCATGGAATCTAGCGACTTACAAATGTACTCTTGAGCATTTCGACTTGTTAGCAAAAAGATACTTACTGACTGGAGTATAAGTTAGATTAGAGAGAGAGAGAGAGAGAGAGAGAGAGAGAGAGAGAGAGAGAGGAGAAAATTAAGCTCAGTTTCGAAATAAAGTTGCACATGGGGGTGGCCTGAGTTAAAGTGCTAGTGGAGCTGTGAGGAGGCTTGTAATTCAGGTCGTGATTGCTGGTGTGAGGTGAAGTGTGACCCAGACTCTGTGTGTGTGTGTGTGTGTGTGTGTGTGTGTGTGTGTGTGTGTGTGTGTGTGTGTGTGTGTGGTGACCCGTGAGTTGTAGGGTGTGTGTGATTGACTTCTGAGGTCGGGTAGAGGTGTGGTGTGTGTGTGTGTGTGTGTGTGTGTGTGTGTGTGTGTGTGTGTGTGTGTGTGTGTGTGTGTGTGTGTGTGGTGACCCGTGACCTGGGATGAGTGTGGTTGACCACTGAAGTGTGGTAGAGGTGTGCGGCGAGGTGAGGTTGTGAGGTGCGTTAACTTCAATTTTCCCTATGATATCTTTTACATCAGATTTTTTCCAAGCTAAAAGAAAAAACCCAAGGCTGAGAACCCACAAATTTCTCATTTCCCAAGAGAAGCGAGCGAAGAGAAAGCCAGAGTCAAAACCTATTCCTTTTGAGATATTGGATACATTGCGTGGAAAAGACAGATGTTGGTGAGTTTCATGGCGACATTTTTCGGGTGTAAAGATTTGATATACTGCAGAATTGATTATCCTTTTCATTACGATTATTACCTGTATTTTTCCTAGACCACGACCTGCAATAATTATACCTGTAGCTTTTTTTTTAACCTTTTTTTTAAATATTAGGTTTTGTGCGGCTTTTCGTCCTGACTTTTACCTGTGTCAAATCTCCCTTCACGACTATCATGTCAGTTTTGTTTTTATCTCTAGAGGATGAGACTTGACTTGCGACTGATTTTCGATCCTGGGCGTGAGATATAGGCTTCTTTTACGCCTCCGGTACGAGAGGTTGTAAAGAGTGTTAATTTTATGTGTATCTGTGGGAATCTGATGTGATTTCTTATTTTGCTGTTATTATTATTATTATTATTATTATTATTATTATTATTATTATTATTATTATCATCATCATCATTTGTCATTATCATTATTGTTATTGTTGTTGTTATTATTATTATTGTTATTTACTTTTATATTTTTATTTACTGGACATGGTTGTGTAGTAAGAGTGTAGAGTCCACCAACTTGTGTCTCTTAATGTCAGTATTTATTTTTCCATCCAACAAAGGGAGCCTGACGTGAGACTGGAATTACATACAGTACGTCACCTGCCTTAACTTCCCCAATCAGTTACTCGGTTGAAGGAATTACACAGAGCTAAGGACAGAGACGATAATATGAATGACTTCTAGATAGTGATGGCCTGTGAAAGGAATATGACTCTTGTTCTTATATTCAATTCATTCGTTCACTAATTGCTCTCCTCTGAACCGGATAATTTTACCTGGATGTGGCAGAGATGGAACCCAAAGAGACGTCATTGCAGCGAAGGGGTTATTGGTACTGGATATTGCAGTGATTTGGTACGGTACTTCATCCCCCTGCGACCTTCAGTGGGATGCTGGTAATGTACTCTCCCTTCTCAGGTTCATTTTGTCTCCCTTGCTACGCTCCACAGTCCCTTCCCCCTTTTCTTCTCCCTCATCAACTCCTCCCCCTCATCTTCTCATCTCCCTCACCCCCTACCCCTTCATCACCCCTCCTCCTCTTCCTATCCTCCACTTCTTCCTCCCTCCTTTTCTTTCCCTCAGCCTCCACTGTCTTTCACCTCGTCCTCCCCCTCACCCTCTCCTCTTCCTCACTGCCTAATCTCCATTACTCCTCTCCCTCACCCCATTCCCTCCCTCACCCCTCCTCTGCCTCACCCCGCCACCATTTCCCCAGCTTTCACCCCACGGCAATCATTCTCTGTTTCTCATTATCCGTCCTCGCCTGTTTCGGTATATTTTCTCTCCCTCGCCGCGTTTCTCTGAGTATTATTTCCTTTTTTTCCTCTTCGTCTTTTCGTTGTGTGTCTTTTTTGGCTTACTTTCCCAGGTTTGACTTTTGTGTCTTGCTGTCTTTTCGTTTCGTCTTGGTCTTGTGGTTTGTTTTAATAATATTCTTCTTTTATTTCCTCGCTATCAACCTCTTTCTTTTTCTTTTCCCTTGCCTTTCTTTTTGCTTTTTAATTTGCCTTTTCTTGTCTCTTCTTCGGTCTTTTCTTTCTCTATCCTCTCGTTTTGATCTTCCTATATCTCCCAGTGTTCTCTCTTTTCATGTTTTATTCTTCACTTTCTTTGTCCATATTCTCCTCCCCAACCCATGTCTCTGTCTCACTGTTATCTCTCTCCCTATCCCTCTTTCTCGGTCTACCACTCCCTTCCCTCCACCCGTGTTCACTTGCCACTTATCCTCCTCTCACAACCTCTCTCTTCCTCGGTCTTATTCTCTTTTTAATCTCTTTTTCCCTCTTTTTCACAGTTCCCCCTGTCCTATTTCCTTCCTTCTTTCTCTCTGCTTTTCACCTTCCATTTTCTCTCTCCCTCTGTCTCACTTTCTACCCAGTATTTCTCCACGTCTCTCCCTCTCTGTGTAAATAATTCTCAGCCACTCTCTCTCCCCTCTATCAGCCAAGCCTCGTTGCTCTCACAGCTAATCTTTCTCGCATCTGATTTCTCTCGTCCTTTCCCTACTTCCACTCTAGCTCTCTTCTCTGTCTTATTTTCTCTCCTTCCCTTTTCGTACATTCCTCCCTGCCTCTCCCCTCCCTCTTCCTCAGTCTCCCCTGTCTTCTGCCGTCCCTTCCTATCCCTTTTCTGTCTTCCTACCTCTCTCCCTCTGCCTCACTCTTCTCCCTAACAATCCCTCCCATTCCTTTCCTTTCCCTCTCTTTCACTCTCTTCTTTCACTCTTCATACCTTTCTCTCCCAGCCTCTGCTCTCTCATTTTCATCCCAACTCCCCCATTTCTCCTCTTACTCTCCTCTCCCTTCCCTTCTCCCTCTCTCCTGACTCTCCTCTATCAGTCTACCCCCCTCCCTACCTCTCCATTCCCTCTCTTGCCTCTCTCCCTGCCTGCCTCTCGCCACCACTTGTCATGGGCGGGTTGCGTCAGGCCGTAAACCACAGGGCGCGGACAGGTCTCATTCCTGTTTTTGCCTGGCCACGGGTCGGGTCTGCTGGTGTGACGTAGGGTGTGACTTAGAGTGTGACTTAAGGTGTGACTTGGGTTGTGACTTAAGGTGTGACGTAGGGTGTGACCTAGGGTATGACTTAAGGTGTGACTTAAGGTGTGACGTAGGGTGTGACTTAGGGTATGACTTAAGGTGTGACTTAGGGTGTGACTTAGGGTGTGACTTAGGGTGTGACTTAAGGTGGTGACGGCGAAGCGTGGACCGGGGCTGAGGGAAACCTGGCGTCACTACTCAACCTCACGACATTACATTTTTTCTGGGTTTCTTCTTGGTGTTTTCGTTCTCCGTATCTACGCTTGTGGCATATATTTTTTTCCCCTGTTTCTCCTTGGTGGTCTGGTTCTTCTTACCTACACTCCTTGCCACGGGGTCACGGCTTTATTTCTGAACCCAATGACCTGAAACTTAACCTTCATAATGGCTTGGTATCTCAGGACTACTCTCTTGGATTTTCGATTTAGGCCCTTGAGATTTTTTTTTGAATAGCCCCCAAAAGTGTAAAAACCAAAAAGACGAGCGAGGAACCACCAAATTGCCCCTCCCCCAAAAAAAATAAAAGTGCAATATTGAGGTACATGTTCTGTTCGACTTTAAATTAGGTTACGGTACGAGGCGACTTAGATTCGAACGTACCCTCTAGCCTGTTTCTTTGCGATTCTTTCCATATGAGTTACGAATACAAGGAAATACGTGTGCTTTTGGAAATGTCATGCGTTCTCCCTTCCCCCCCAACTCTGTCTCTCTCTCTCTCTCTCTCTCTCTCTCTGCCTTCTTTCTTCCCGTCTCCAGTCGCTTCAATTTTAGGTGTGTCCAAGTTCGTATTGTATTCCACATATTTTTTTTTTTTTATGTTGTTTATTCCTGTTGCTTTCTGCCTTGCCTGCTGCCGCTTCTTCTGTTGGCAGTCTTTTCTTGGACAAATTTATCATCGTTTGCGAGTTACTCTTTTCCTTTTTCGTTTTCTCTCCCCAGACTTTGGTAAATTCTCCCCGCCATAATTACGATCGTTGTTTTATTGGCCTGGGATATTTCATAACATCTTTTCTTTCACAGATTTTCCCCCACATTGCACCTCAGTCTTCTCGTGTTTGTTATTAGTGTCGAGATTAAAACGACTTAAATACTATACTGCAATCTTTTCTCCGCTACATATTTTCCTCTCTTCTTTCTGTCTCTTATCCAGCATTATTTTCCTTCACGTTTTACACAGAACTTGTCTCACTGCCACTTTCTTCTCGTCACAGCACTCTTTTTTCACATTGTTTTTTTTCCTCACACACTTCACCACCACACGTTTTCCCTCGTCACCACCACCTTTTTCTCTCCCCCTTTTCACCACAAATTTTCATCCTTTCACCACTAGCCTACTTTTTTTTTTTTCCTTTTCATCTGTGGGTGTGTCCTAGTCGCCCGCTTCTGTTGCTCCCGTCACGCTTGCACCGTTTTTCACTTTCTTCCCATGTCCCCCCCTTCTCTCCCCTCCCCATTCCCCTTCATCCCTCACCTTACCTTCCTCCTCCCTCACCTGTCCACCCCCCTCACCCATCTTTAACCCTCCTCTCACTTCTGTCTCACCCTTCCTCCCTCTTACCCCCAGCTCGGCCCCCTATCTGTCAGTTTCCCCTTCCCTCATCCCCTTCCCTTTGCCTTCCCTTCCCTTTCTCCTTCCCCTTCCCTTTGCATTCCCCTTCTTTTTTTCCCCCCTCCACTTCCCCTTATTTCCTTCTTATTTTTGCTTTCCCTTCCCCTTTATTTCTATCCTCCCTTTCTTCCCCCCTCCCCATTCACTTCCCCTTCCTCTCCCTGTCCCCTCCCGTCCCCTCCCCTCCCCTCCTCTCCCCTCTACTTCACTTCTCCCTCCAGCCATTTCAGTGATCCCTCTCTCTCCTGTTAACAAGCGGCCTTCTCTCGTTGGTCACACTTTCACCCTCTGTCAGCACGTACGAATTCACGCACGCACACGCACACACACACACACACACACACACACACACACACACACACACACACACACACACACACACACACACACACACACACACACACACACACACACACACACACACACACACCTCCCATACCAAACCCCATTCCGTTGACATATATTCTGCCCTGCTGTCTTCCTCCTTTTTGTCTCCTGTATTTTTTTTTTATCTTTTTTATTTTCCTTTCCCAGTATGGTCAAGCGTTTCTTTTCTCACTCAGCCCTTCTGTTTCCTCCTGTTTCATGTGTCTGCTTCGTCTGTCCATCCTGGCTATTTTCTCTGTCTATCCCATCCCTCTTTTCTGCATACTGATTCTCTCTCTCTCTCTCTCTCTCCATCCCAGCTTCTTTATTATAGTAGTTCTTTTTCTTTTCTTTTCTTTTTTTTTGCCATCCCAACCCCTTCCCTCTTTCTCACCTTCTTCTCTCTAACCTAACAATCTTTCTCCATCTGATTTCTCTATCCTTAGCTTCTCCTTTTCCCTCTTAACCTCCTCTCTCCATCTCATCCAACCCCTTCTCTCCATCCCAGTCCCATCTCTCCATCCCAAACCTTCTATGCATCCCAGTTCGTCTTGTCCATCTCAGCCTCGTGTACCTATTTTATCCCAGCTCCTCATTTCCATCCCAGGCCCTTATTCCTACTCAAATCTTTATATTCCCTCAATAGCCCCATGATCTACAAAATCCACCCGCTCCACACACCCTTTTTAGCTCCACTACAGCCCTCTGGCTCTCCACACAAACCCTCCCTCACCCCACAAAAACTCAATCTCACACAAGAACTTCCACTCTCATAAACCCTTCTCCCAATCTCCCTACCCCCCACATAAGCCCCTTCCACCTCTCCACAAATTATTTCCTCCCCACGCCCTCTGATGCCAGGCCTCCCCATCAATAATTATGCACCTGGCCGCGGCGGGAAGGGAGACGGGGCACAGGTAAATTTAATATACACCCCGGTCTCTTCTGCTCACCTCAACCTCTTCTAATTATATATCTCATCTGTGTTCCACCCCAGATCCCTAACCACGAGAAAGTTATTATAGTCTCACAGTATCTCTAGAGTCTCACAACCTCTTTACTCCTCTTAGTCTCACAATTAACCTTTAGTCTCAGAAAAGTGCCTCCTAGTCTCAGAAAGTCTCCCTTGGCCTCATTAAAATCCTGTCCCCTTCTCCAAAAGTCTCTCTCCCCCTACATAGAAAATGCCTCACCCCCTCTCCCCCCTACAAACCCCCCTCTCCCTCTACAAAACCCCCTCTCCCCCTACAAAAGCCCCACTCCCTCCAGAAAACCCCTTCTCCCTCCCCCACAAATTCCCTTGCCCTCCCACACAAAATCCCTCTTCCCCCACAGAAGCCCCTCTCTCCCCACAAAATCCTTCTCCACCCTACAGAAAATCCCTCTCCCTTCCCCACAAAAGCCTCTCTCTCCCCACAAAATCCTTCTCCACCCCACACAAAATCTCTCTCCCCGACAACCCCCCCCTCTCTCTCTCTCTCTCTCTCTCTCTCTCTCTCACACACACACACACACACACACACACACACACACACACACACACACACACACACACACACACACACACACACACAAAATCCTTCTCCCCACACACAAAATTCCATTCCCTCTTTCCTTCACAGTTCCTTCTCTCTGATGACAGGTCTCCCCATCAATAATTACTTAACTGGCTTCATTAGAGACACAGGTAAAGGTAAAGGTAATCTGGAGGTGTATTCACAAACTTTCTTAAACTTGAGTAGTGTATAAGAATTCTTGTTTATATATATTTTTTCTCAATCAAAGTAGCTAACAAGTGGGAAAATACTACTACAGCTGCTACGAGAGATAGAGAGAGAGAGAGAGAGAGAGAGAGAGATAATAGTTAACAATTCTGGTGACTTCATCTAAAAAACTGGCTACAATCCCTTTTATAAACACAACCCCTTGGCGAGACGGAAAATATGCGTCGTCCACCCCGCGTCCAGGCCTCTCGACACAAAACGTCAATCATGGGATATTTTGGGTCGAGAAATATACAAGAATCCGCCTGGCTAATTCTGAAACACGAAAAACTAATTAATGATGAGCTTGTACAGTATGCATGATCGTTCGCGTGTCAGTAATTAGCCGGAATGACTTAATGACCGAGAGGCATTGAGGGAAACTGAAGAGCACAGACGCAGGAAATTTAAGTAGATTTGGTTCGTGCTGGTTGGGGGAAAAATTGAGGTGGTTTGACAAGGGAAATTAACCTCTTCAGTTCCATGACAGTTTTTATTTTATTCTTGTTACCCTGAGAGTTTGCGTTTGATTTTTGAGGATTAGAGACTGGCTAGGAGAGTGTATGTGAGTGACGTGGAAGAGGAGACCGAGGATGAGGTGGAGAGATGTGTGTGAGAGAGGGATGTGCTTGTGAGTTGGGGGAGAGCATCCTGATGGTAGCGGACAGGGTGACGTGGAGGCGATTTGTTTGTGTAGATAGATAGATAGACAGATAGATATGTAGATAGATAGATAGATGGATGGATAGATAGATGGATAGATAGATAGATAGATAGATAGATAGAACTTCAGACTTTTTTTTATGGGAAAGACATCAGATTGTGAAGGTGTTAACGGAGGGTGTTTCTTATCTCGTCACAGCATCTTAAGAAAATCGTCTGGAGGAAACAAGAATACAGGAAATAATTATGCGTCAGCGGAAGGAAGGGGTTTATGAGAAGATATGTTCCTTGTGTAGCTACTTAAGGGGATTTTTTTAAAACTTACGATCTATTTTCTGTCTTAAGATTTTGCAGGAAGGATTAAGGACCATATGCTTCTTTGTTAAGGAAGCTCCCTGACACCTCTTCCTAAGCGATTTATTTTGTTTATTACTGCTCTCGACTGTGTAACATAAACCCTTCTGATGCCGCCATACTTTTGATAACGAACGTACGCTTGTTAGTTAAGGAAGCTCCCTGACACCTCTTCCGAAGCGATTTATTTTGTTTATTACTGCCCTCGACTGTGTAATATAAACGCTTCTGATGTCGCCATACTCATCATAAACAACCAATGAAAGGATATTAACCAGCCGGATCCAGAAATAAATCGCTGAGGAGGAGGTGTTTAGGAAAGGACAGTGCAGAATTTTCCCATATCTCTCATCCTTAAATAATAATAATAATAATAATAATAATAATAATAATAATAATAATAATAATAATAGTTGCGATGGGGGGTCGATCTGAAATTTCTGAATCTCGTGCCAGACCTGAAAGAACTTGGCCACGTTTGGGTTAATAATCGGCCGCGTTGTATAACGGTCGGGGCGGGCGTGTGTGGAGATAAACCAGGAGGACTCAGGGTTAATTCGGCAAGGAACGCGCATCACGTCTTGGTTAGATGAAGTAGAGTTCTTGTAGGTTCGATTTTCATTGTATTACTTCCTTGTGTCTGTGTTCTTCCGGAGGGGGACGCCTTCACATGGTGGCACCGGTATAAGTACGCGGTACCTCTGCCCGGTTACACAAAAGACCCCTCAGTTCCCTCTCTCTTCCCCAAAAGGAGGATGGTGGGCTGCAGGAGAAGGGCAAGTTCATCCTGCAGTCCACTGGGTTCACGTATCAGGTGAACCTGGGGGCCATATCAAGAGGTTCTATTCTCCCATCACTCACCGTCTTCTTGTATGGTTGCGATACATAGTGAGACGGTGAACGAAGACCTTTGAAACTCTGTGATGAAGCCCCCGGAGCCCAATAAACATTTCAGATGATTGTGTCAGAGTTTCATAATTGTTCGCGTAATAAGTGGGATGATATTCTTGCCCGGAGCTGTATCTTAGGTCGCTTAATTTCTGTGGTTACTTTTAGGTTCCTTTACGTCTTGTTTTGTTTCTTTGTGTGTCTCTTCTGTCGTGATTGCATTCTTGTTTTCCTGGCTTGCTTCTACCCTTGTCTTGTTTCTTTGTGTTTTGTTTTGCCTCTGTTGTTTCGTTTTCGTGTGTTTTTGCTCTGCTTTGCTTTCGTTTTTGTCTTTAAATTTGTGTTCTTGTTCTTCACGGTTGTCTTGTGTTTTTTTTGTTCTGTACACTTGTTTTCTTTGTTTCCTTGTGCTTTTGTTCTGCTCTCCCGTCACTCTTGTCTTTTTTTTCTTTTTTTCTTTGTGTCTTTGTTGTTTTGCCTTCACTCTCAGCCTCCTTCTACTTCCCTTATTTCTTCACATTCAACTTCGCTGTCTTTAATTTCCCTCTTCTTTCCTCTCGCTTTATTTCTTTAACTCTCTTCCCCTTATCATTGCGCTGCCTTATTTCATTATATCTTTTGTCTCCTTTACTACTATTTATTTTTGTCACTGCCCAATGTCTTCTTCCCTTTATGGTAACACTCTACTTTATTTCCTAGACCATTTGTTCCCTTTGCAGTAACTCTCTACTCTTTACAAAAACTCTCTTTACTCTTTACTATAACTCTCTGTCTTTTATATCTTTTCATTTCTTTCGATATATCTGTTCCCTCTTCTGTGTCTCATTCCCTTTGCTCCTTCTTCCCTTTGCTTTCACACTGCTTCGCCCTCCAAGGTCTTTACTCTCTCTCTCTCTCTTTACTTCCCACACCCTCTTATCTCGCCCTCCTAACCCTTAACTTCATCCCGTAAATCACCACTCTCTTGCTGTTGAGTCTTCTGTGTCTTGTTATTAAGCTGTACTCTCTCTCTCTCTCTCTCTCATCTTTTCTGTCCTTCCTGTCTGTGTGCTTCATCAGTTTTGTTCTGCCCTCTCCGTCTGTTTCACTATTTCTGTCCTTCACCATTTTTCTCTGTTTCACCATTTCTGTCATTCCCTCTCCGTCTGTTTCACCAGCTGTCGTTTCCCTCTCTGTCTCCGTTGCACCGTTTCTGTCTCTCCCCAATCCCTCTCCTTCTGTTTTACTGTTCCTGTCCTCGTCTGTTCCGACACTGTCTCTGTCCCACCATTTTTCTCCCTCTTGTTCCCTGTCTGCTGCTTCATTCTGTCTTTCACTATGTTGCCCATTCTCTCTCTCTCTCTCTCTCTCTCTCTCTCTCTCTCTCTCTCTCTCTCTCTCTCTCTCTCTCTCTCACCAACTATGTTCTTTACCTCTCTGTCTCTTTCGCTGTTTATCATCATTACCAATCCTTTCCTTTTCCTCTCTGTTTCTTCCTTACCTTTTCCGTCCCTTTCCTCTCCGTCTCTCTTCCACCATCTCTCTCCACCTCCTCTCGCTTTCCCAGTCCACTCCCTCCCAGTCCACACCCTCCCAGTCCACTCCCAGCAACAGAAAAATTCACCTCCCAATCTGGCCACCTCACCAGCCTGTCACCTTGTTTGTCTTGGTACCTCTGTGTTTTTTTTTTTTTTTTTTTTTTTTTTTTTTACCTCGCTCTGTCTGTTTTCTCTATTGTTCCCTCACTCACATTTCCATTTGTATCGTCCCTTTTTTGTGTGTGGGTGTTTTTTTTTGCATCGGTGAGTTGCCCAGACTCGTTAATCATTGGCGTCTGTGAATTTCGTTATGTCTTTTGGAGCTTGTGATAATCGTTTTTGACTTTCTATTTTGGTGACGTGATATAGTGGACTTTCTCTCTGTATGTGTGAGTTTGTGTTGTATTTTTTTTTTTGTGTGTGTTTGATCGATGAGTTGCCATGTCTCATCTATCATTGGCTTTGTGATTTGCGTTCTGACTTTCCTTTAGATTTTGTAACATGATCGGTTGGATTTTCTGTGTATATGTGCTGATTTGTCGTGTGGGTCTCTCTCGCTGCTTTATCATAACTTACACTGTCATTAATTTGTGTAGCTTTACTCTTTTTACTCTAACTTAGCCTAAAATTACCAACCCTCCATCTTGAGTATGAGTTGTAGCAAGAGATTACACTAGAGTATGGTGCATGTCATGAAGTAATGCTTTGGGAACGAGTGTTGAAGTACAGTGTTGTCTTATTCTGCCGATGAGCTACGTGAAATAAGCTGCAAAAGGACGAAAATCTGGGCCAAGTTAAGGTAAAATGATCGTAGTTTTTATACGATTGACTGCTGGATTGCTCACCTTCATTAATCTTTGGGCTTGTGATTTTCTCTTTGTCTTTCCTCAGGGTTGCGTAACATGATTTATTGGACTTTCTTTTGCAAATTGGTAGGTCTGTCTTGTAAGGCTTTCCGTACGTTTGATGGATTAATAAGTCGTCTTGTCTCGTTCGTCTTTTCGTTTTTGATTTTCGTGTGTGTGCTGGTTACGTAACGCCTTATTCTTGGACTTTCTTTTGTATACATAGGTTTGTCTAGAGGCTTTTCGCTGTCGTAACATATCGATTTTCGCCGACTTCCATGGCCAGTTTCGCAGTCTCTCTTTTACGTGAGTATTTTATTTCTTTTTCGCTTTCCAGCATAATTCAGCTTGGAGATTTAGTGACCAGCTGGCACACGTAGCTTCAGTGAAATTTTACCTGTAGTGGCTACAATCTGACAGGTAATTTGTTATGTGTGTTTATTATTTTTACTTTTTATCATGAGGACAGATGGCGTCTCTCTAGCTATAGTCGAGAAGGACGTGTGTTCTGTATCGTCATTCCTTTTCACGACAACAAACTACCTCTCTCCTACTGCAGTGTGGTAGGTTGTGTGTGCTCTGTTTTAGGCTGTATTATTGTTTATTTCTTATCATGAGGGCAACTGACTTCTCTATAATTACAGTCTGGCAGGGCGTGCGTTCAATATTATTCTTCCTTTTCACAAGAACAACTCGCGTCTTTCCAAATTTAGTCTGGCGGGCGTTTGTGAGGTGTGTATATAACCTTTTTTTCTCTTATCACGAAGACAGATTACTTTCCCTCATTATCCAGCGGCCAGTGTTATGCCAGAGAGACGGTAGCACAGAGAGTCGGGCATGAGACAGACAGGTAAGGTGTTCATTAGTTATCGTGGCCAGCACCTGCCTGTCTTATTAGTGACAGTGATGCCGGATTCCATTCTTCCCCAGCACACCGCGTCAGGCCAGTTTTAGGTAGCAAGTCACGGGCTGCCTCGACTCTCCTGCCGCTGCTGGGGTGTCCGTGGGGGTCCTGGCTGGCTGGGTGCTAGATGAGAAGTGAGGGTGGTGGGAGGAGAGGGTGTGGGTGTTGGGTGGCGAGAGGGTGTGGGTATTGGATAAGGAGTGGGTGTGGGAGATGGGTAAAGTGAGGCTGTGGATGGTTGGTGCGGAGCGGATGTGGGTGGTGGATGAGGAGAGGGTGGGAATGTCTGTGGATGCTTGGTGAGGGTGTAGATTCTCGGTGAGGGTGTGGGTATGGAGTAGTGAGAATGTGTGGCTACTTATTAGGATATGGCTGTAGGTAATGAACTGGAAATAGCTTCAGACACAAAATAATACAGAAAAGTGAAGGTTGCATATAGAGAGAGGTAGGATGGAACAGGCTAACAACAGTAGGTCAGAATGGAGTTGGATGAGTCATGTATCTTAACGTAACCTGAGACGAACTGATGATAACTGATAAATGAGTGCGAGAAGGCTGTACATACGAGGTGGAGGGCTGTGAATGTGGAACGGAGGCTGTGGATGCTGTGTGGAGAAGAGGTGGATATGGGGACTGAGAGTGGAAGGACTGAGCAACGGGTGATAGGGAGGATTGGGATTAGGGTTGTAGATGATGGGGGAGAGAGGAGGGGACAGAAAAGGGGATATAGAGTGGTGAATATAGTATGGGGAAGGATGTCACTCTCTAGACGGTGGTAGGTGGAGGATTGTGAGAAATAGTAGAGGCTATTGATGTGGGATGAAGAAGATATGGAGATGTGAAGAGTGATAACATTTGACTGCTGTGAGCGTTGAGTGAGACAGGACTGTGGACTGGGCCTTGTGAGTAGTTTATAAAGAAAAAACACTGTTCATCACATCATTTTAAGATGGAAGAGGCGATACAAGGTCAATACTGAGTCGTTCGCAACATACTAATCATAACTTTTTAAGATGCAAAGGTAAGGTGCTTGGGTAATATTGAATCATTAATTGTAAAATAGTTGTATAGGTGGTCTGTCTGTCTATTGCCAGACGCCTTAGTTCCGTAATGGGTGGCCATAAACAAATCGCCTCCATGTCGCTCTCCCCACTGCCATTTCGCTGCTGAATGGTGTTATGCCTCATTATGCTTAGAAATTTATATTAGTTACTTAGTGAATTTTTGTAATTAACTCCTAACTATGAGAGGCCTTTTTTGAGCTGTTAAAAGGCCGACTGGCGGTGATAAGAATGAAAGAGAAACATCGTAATCGCAGTGAAGGGATTGATGGAAATTGCTTTGAAATTTAGGCAGAGATATCCTTCCTAAACTGAGATAATTTGAATGTAGCATGAGTTAAAATACTGTAAACCCTCGCATGGTAGGGACAACTCTAGTATATTATATAGTCTATCTATCAATCTAAATGTTGCCAGACGTCTTAATCCCGTAAGGGGTGGCCACAAACAAATCGTCTCGATGTCGCTCTGTCCCCCGCGATTTCACTGCCCTGCTTCCAGCTCACACCCCCCTCTCTCATATACCTCTCCTCTCCATCCCTGCATCTCATCCTCGGTCTCCCCCTCCCTCCCCCCCCTCCACCTCACTCACATACACTCTCCTCGTCAGTCTCTCACTCTCCATCCCCTCCACATGGCCAAACCACCTTACTGTGTTTCTCCTAACGTTTCCTATCGCATCCACATCCACACCACAACACTCCTTTACTTTTCATTTGTCAGTCTGTCTCTCCATGTGCCTCCACAGGCTCCTTTCTAATAACTCATTTCCACTGCTCTCACTCTTGACATCTGTCCCTCCAACAAGGTCCAAGCTTCACTTCCGTATGTTAGAGTTGGTATCACAGTACTGTCATGTAGTAGCTTTTTCACTTCCATGCTCACTTCCCTGTTTCCTATCACTGCTTTCAAGGAACCACCAACCTTTCTTCCCTGCTGCACCCTTTCAAGCACTTCACCCTCTAAACTTCCATCCTTACCCGTCACACTACCTAGGTACTTGAACGCACTCACATTTTCCATCTCCTCCCCACCCAATCTCACTGTACAATCACAGACTTCAATTCTATCGAAGACCATCACCTTACTCTTCCCTACATTCACCTTTAGATTTCGTTTCTTACACACTCTAAAGACAGTTCTATACACAGTCGAGAATAAGGCCTAGGAGGTTGAGCATTAAAAATTATAGATGCAGTGAAGCAAGAGGTGGGTGTGCTCGTTGTTATAGTGACTTTAGAGCCGGGCAATGACCAGGTAGTGTCTGTCCACGCCCCCCTCACGCTTCTCTTTTGCACCCATTTCTTTCATGCTCAGACAAAGCTTTCATGCCTCACTGCTCTCTCTCTCTCTCTCTCTCTCCCTCCCTCCCTCTCTCTCTCTCTCTCTCTCTCTCTCTCTCATTTAATATCACCTCTCTCTGCGTCCTTCAGCCTTTGTTTCTCATTTCTTACTCGTATTCTCCACCTTATTCCCCACCACTCCTTATCTACGAGTCTCATGTCCTTCTTACTTTCTCCCCCTCACTTGCATTTCATCATCTACCTGCCTTTCCAGTTTTTTCCTTTCCATTTCTATCTCCACTTCTTTTGTTTTGTCTTCCTCCTCGCGCTCAGGCTACCCCTGTCACTCACGCATCCTCCATTCACCTTTCGTGTATGTTTAATCATCCTCCTGTATTTTCGTTCGAGTCTCTGATATTTCTCTCAGTTTTGTATCTGCCTGTCTCTCATGAATCCTCCTCTCTTTCACGAATCCTCCTCTCACTCACGAATAATCCTTCCTTTCGTGCATGCATTTTTATCCTCCTGTATATTTCTCCCAGTCACTGATAATTCTTTCACATTTTTATCTCCCTGTCTCACAAATCATCCTCTTCCTCACGAATCCGTCTCTCACCCACGAATAAACCTTCCTTTCGTGTATGCTCAGTCTTTCCCCTGGATATCCCTCCAAGTCACTGATATTTCTCTCACTTTCGTCTTTGTCCTCATCTCAGGTATCTCCTTTCCACTCAGGTATGCGTCTCTTGCTCATGCGTGTCTTTCCCACTTCATACCTGTTCTTTTCCTCCTCCTCCTCCTCCTCCTCCTTCTTCCACCTAAATTTTGATTCTGGGTCTTCTCATCTTTTAATCCTTCTCCTTTTCCTTCTCTCTAGTGTCTCCTTCTATATTTTTCACCTCCCATTCTTTTTTATCATTTTTCCTATTTCTTTTCATCATCGTTCTCTCTTGTCTCTACTTTTTTATTTCCTTTTTCCATTTTCCTCCTTCCCTGTTCCTTTTCATGCCCATTTCTCAATTTCTTCCTTCCTTTTGTCTTGTTTCTCTTCCGTCTTTTCATTATGGCCTCTGTTCTTCGTTGTTCCGCAGTTTTCATTCATTCACCTTTGTCATTTTTCCGTTTCTCACATTATTCTTTCTCCTTCCTTTTTCTTCCTCTTCTTCCCTCCTCTTCCGTCATTCTCGATCTCTCCCTATTTTTCTTCCCTTTGTGCCCTTTTCTCCCAGCTTCCCTTCATTTTTTACCATTCCTCCCTTTCCTCCTTCATTTCCATTCCTCTCACGTCCTCTTCCTTCTCCTGTTCCTTCCTTTTTAATGTTATTACTGCCACAGTGTTTTCTTCAGCACAAACTTATCAGACGGAAGGAATTAACTCACTTTTTTTAGGTCTTTTGTGACGATGATTTTCCTTTTTCAGTCTTCCTATCGCCCGACTTCTTTTTATTCGCAATGAATTTGGTCTTTCTGGCTCTAAACGACTTTCATGAAAGCCTGAAAGTTGGCAAGTTTATATAATCTTAGTTTCAGGTTTCCACGAGGGCTGTGTAGAGTGAAGGTACGGACCTTGTCGAGGAGTAGAGAGGTAGACAGAGCGATGTCGTAGAGGTAGACAGTGCAATATCGTAGAGGTAGACAGTGCGATATCGTAAGGCCCAGGCAAAATATTCACCACCACCATCACCACCGTAGCGAATAACGGTGTTGGATGATGTTGGTCTCGTATTTACCACTACGAATATGGAGACGTGGAGTGAGAATAGTTGCCTTTATCGAGGAATAGGAGTATAATTATAGCCTTGGGGGAATCGTTCTCTTTGTCCATAAAACTGCAGAATTTGGCATCACATCCTTCATCACAACGGGAGTGGAGGGAGAGTCGTGCTTATAGTAATGCCGGATATCATCATCCTCATCGTTATCCTCCTCCTCCTCCTCATCATCATCATCATCATCATCATCGTTATCATCATCATCCTCATCATCATCATCATCATCTCAGTCAAGGAACCGTATGTGGGATAGGGTCGAATCACCTTATTCTTCGGGAGGTCACTTCGGTACGAGGGACATGTTCTAAGCTGAAGAAAGTTTAAAATATTGACAAGAATTTTAAATGTGGAGTCACTGAACTGGCTAACCTTTTCAGTACGATGGCAACCTCTTCAGTTTTTTTTTTGGTATCTGCTGGTGATTGTATTTAGCACTAAGACTTCATTTAAAATTATTCCTGTTCCCCTCTGATGGTTTTAAGACACACCCTCGTCGTGAAAGGGTTGATGGAGACGAGTAAGCTGAATAAAATCGTCTGGTTGATAGAGACGAGTACATGAGGAAAATCGTCTGGCAGTAGCTGAGAGTTAAAATCGTCTTCTATGTAATCCAGTATCAACTTCACCCTGACAGCCCTAATGAAGCCATGTGAGGAGGGGTGTGTCCAGGGGGTGTGCTGATCCCTGCCACCACAACACGGGTCTGGCTGGTGCTGAGTGACGCTGCTGCTGCTGCTTGTCATGCCGGGATAACTCCTTCCCTCGAGCTCTTCATTATGTGCCATGATGCGGGAGGTTTGGCGAGCGATGTCTTTTGCGGGAGGATGTCGTGGACAGGCGTGGTTTTTAGAGGTGTGTGTGTGTGTGTGTGTGTGTGTGTGTGTGTGTGTGTGTGTGTGTGTGTGTGTGTGTGTGTGTGTGTGTGTGTGTGTGTGTGTGTCTGTGTGTGTGTGTGTGTGTGTGTGTGTGTGTGTGTGTGTGTGTGTGTGTGTGTGTGTGTGTGTGTGTGTGTGTTTAAAGGTGATTGTGTGTTTGTCTGGAAGGGGTGATACATGTTGAGTTGGCCCTGATTCATCGTATTAAATTGAGAGTCTGTTATTCATGATTCCAGTTGAAGGTCACTCTTTGATAACAGGATATACAACACCTATAAATAGATAAGTTAATAAATAGATAAATAAATAAGTTAATAAATAGACAAGGTTAATGCATCGTCGTCCATAACATTCGAATGATATATATGTTATATATGATATATATTTTTAATCAACATTCCATTTTGTTGCCTCATATATACACTGTCTTTTCCCCAGATCCCCTTCCTTAGGTTCCTTACTCGTATCCTTTCCTTTTCATTTCTTTTTAACTTCTTTTTACGTGTTTTACTAAGTACGCTGTTTTATTCATGTCACCTTTCTGAGTTCCCCCCAGCCAGTGTTTATGTCAGTGCCACCTTCTTTCATTAGCCTTAGCCATCAAACTATCCTCCAAGATTTTCTCATTATAAATCTAAAGTCTTCATCACCCCCTTCATTTCCATCTCTCCTCCTTACCAATATCTCACCGTATCTGCATTCATCTCATTCATCGACTCTTTTCATTCATTCTTTCTTTCATTTTTTCTTTCTTCATCCTGCACAGCCTCGTAGTTCCTTCTCACCCCACATCCCAGTCAATTCCCAGTACCTTTCTTTTTCTCTCTCCCCTCCTCTTCTCCACGATCCCCACTCCACCCTCTCTGTGCCCCGCGGTTCCATCCCCATCCATGCGTTCCAAGTGACTCCTATCTCTTTCCCAGCTTCCTTTCCACAGCCTTTTCCCCCCTGCCTTTCTTCCATTCCATATATCCTCCCCGTGACCTTTTCCTTAATCCCCTTTCTCACTCCCCTCCTCTACCCCCTCCCCATCTCACCCAGGATCCCCTTTCCATCCTTGCTTTTCCATCACCCTTGCCCATACTCATCCTTCCCTTGTCCAGCCTGCTCCCACCTCCTATTTCCCTCACAGATCCCTCTCCCTTTCCTAGCTGTGTTTTTCCCATGTTCCCTTTCTCCAGGCCCCCTTTCACATCCCTGACTCCTTCTCCCCCTCTCTACGACCTCCTACCAGCTTTGACTACTTTCTAAGTCCATCATCCTGTATACTTCCTACAACTTTCTCCATCCACATATCCTCCCCATGACACTCTCCCCATTCACACGACCCACAACTTTTGCCAATCTCTTTCTTCTCCCCATAACCCTCTTCCCAACTCAAAACTCCTCAACGCGACCTTACCACGACCTTATTCTTCTATCCATCTCCTTCCCACGACTCTCTCTCCATCTCTCGCCCATTCCCACGACCTTCTCCCTATCTCTTACTCCTCCCCACAACTCCCTCCCCATCCCTTACCCCTACGACCCTCCCACTAAGCTCCTCCCCACGATTCACTCCCCATCCTTGACCACCCTCACGACCCTCCTACAGCAGCCTCCTTTCCCCTTCTTCCCTCCTCCTCCTATCTCCCCCTCTTCCCCCTCCTCTCTGCCCCTCCCCTCCTTGCCTGCCTCACCCCGACTCTCACAAAATACTTCAGTCTCCTCTCGGGCAACACCAACCACGATAAAAATTCCAATAAGGGGGGAGGGACCGCTGGGGGAAAAGACTAGTGGAAGGAAACAGGAAAAAGCTGATATTCTGGACAATTTTTCTGTGTTTATTTGTTGTTTTACACGTACATCCGCACATGCACGCACACACATGGAGCACACACACACACACACACACACACACACACACACACACACACACACACACACACACACACACACACACAGTCTCTCTCTGTGTATATAGATAGATAAACAGATAAATAAATAGATAGACAGACAAATAGATAGGTAGATAGATGTAATTGGCACACGTATCATATTTTCTTCCATTTTATAATTTCTTCTTGCTGTTGTTTTGATAATTATAAAGTCTTTTCAGTTCTGTGTTTATTACTTGACGTTCCATTTTTACTGCTGCCGCCTCTCACGGTTCATTCCACTTCCTTTTAGTAGCCATTCTTTCACCTGCATCCATTCCACATTATCCCCTGTCGTGTTACTTCCTCCTCTCTCTCACACCCTGCTTTTTCCGCTCCCCACCCCCGCCCTTTCCTCCCCATTTTTCGCACTTTACCCCCCTCCATTCCCACCTACTCTATCCTTTTCTATCATGCCTGTAGACCACTCCTTGTTTCCTCTTCTCATTCTCTACCTCATTCTTTCTCCTCTTTTTTCTTTTCCATCCTGCCTTGCCCCTCTTCACACTCAGTCATATTCTTCTCCTCCCTTGCACCGAACTCCATCCTTACGTCCTCCTTTTCCCTCACTCACCATACACTCCACCCTTCTCTTACTTTGCTTATTCCTCATTCCTCCCCTCCTACTCCCATCCGTACGTAACTAGCCCCCTTCCCCTCCCCTCCACACACCCTGCCGTACCTCCCTTACCACCCTGCCTTCCCGTCGCCTCGCCCCTTGGGAAGTGTAAGAATCCTGTGCATGTATTTTTGCGCCTGAGAGCCACTACACCCCACGGAGATGCCACCCCTTAACCGCACCCATTCACACCCTGGACGTACCCATTAGTGCTGGGAGGGGAAGAGGAAGTGAAATAAGGTGCTGACAGATTGTTCCTTACTGCAGAAAAGAAACACTAGTTTGACTGAATAAAAACAGTAGTAGATGTGAATAACCATGCAATTAAGCGAACAACCAGTGAAGGAGCCAGCGTGGAGCCAGGTAGTCTATATTGTGAATCAGATAGGCAGTACGTTAACCGGATTTCCTGCAAGCTGTCTGAACTGGAGAGACGGAAGTCGAGCTGAGATTCAAAGTTACCTGACCTTATAAGGAGAAAGATATATTTTTGGTAACACAGGAAACTGAGAATATATTTTACTGTTTTATTTTTTTTCTGATGCTAGACTTTTGGAGAAGGTTGTGACGAATAGTAACATTACATTATATTTTGCGGAGTTTGGCTATGACGTGATGTGTATTCTGTGTAACGCATGAGTATGTCTGTAAATATTTAGTTGTGTTCCATTTTCTTTGCCCGTAGGATATTTATTTTGTTTTTGTTGTGCTTTGCTTTGTTTTTTTTTGCTCGAGGGAAATTACTGTATCACCAACATTTAAGCAAACTCTGAGAGAACTTGGCCGATCCTAGAAAAATTCACAGACTGTTTTTTTTCGGTGTAGGTCTGCCTAATTTCAACAGCCGTAGTTGCAGTTATAGATCTGTATTTGATGCTCTGGACTGAATATAAACAGTTGCCGTAGTTGAAGTACAGTGTTAAGAAGTGAAAGCTGATTAGAAGAGAGTTAAGGAGCAGAGAGTTAAGAAGCAGAGAGTTAAGAGGTAGAGTTAAGAGACAGAGAGTTAAGAAGCAGAGAGTTAAGAAATAGAGTTAAGAGTTTGAGAGTTAAAGGAGTGAGAGTTGATCAGTGTTGATGCATGTGTCTCCAGTCGCACACTCTTTCGCCTACTGTATTTTAGTCGCGTAGCTTACAAATTCAGTGTGGCCATTAGCACGTGATAAAGGTTGGCGTGAGGACTCCCCGGCCACGCTTCAGATGGTCCCCCCTCTCCCCCCACACGAGTCCCCACAGGCTCATAAGGGGAAAGGGGAACAGCCTGAGGGGAAAGGGGTGGTGGTCTGCCCTGCCTGCCTCCCCAGTCCCCTTTGCCAGATGCCCCTACCCTCACCCTGCCTTCCCCTTTCCTCACCCTACCTTCTCCTCCCCTTATCCAGCCTCCCCGTCCCTCAGTTGATTTTTTTCTTCTTTTTTTAACAGTCTTACTTCGCTCCTTTGGTTTATCTTCCCTCCGTAGTCTCTCTTCTTTCTACAGTCCCTCCACAGGCTATCTCTCCTCTACGCTGTCTCTCCACACACTCTCTTCTCTCCTCACAGCCTCCCGTCCCTCCACATAGTCTCTCTTCCTTCTCTCCACACGATCTCCCCCTCCTCTCTCTCTACACCGTCTCTCCTTCCTCCACACTGTCTCTCCTCCCTTCACATTGTCTCTCCACACAATCCCCCTCCCCTCCTTTCTCTCTCTCTCTCTCTCTCTCTCTCTCTCTCTCTCTCTCTCCAGTTCCCCCCCCCCTCTCTCTCTCTCTACATATTCTCTTTTCACTCATCCTCCCATCTTAAAATCAACTACTTAATACTCTTGGATCTTTTTCCTTCACCTTTCCTTTCACCTTTCTCTCATTGCCTTGCCATTACCTGCTTATATGTTCTTTACCTGTATGTACCTGCATGTTAGTAAGTTATCTCTGTCAGTAATTACCTCTTTTGTTTTCATTTCTTGATTTGATAACTGGTTTGCTTTCTCTCCCTCCACGTGTCTTATCGTCTTCCTAAGTCTAGTTTTTCATGCAGGAATTTGATCTGTTACTGGTTGGATTTTCTCCCATTGATAATATTTTTCCTCTCTGCTTATAGATTTTCTTTTGATTTTCTATCTTTTTTGTTAATAATCAGTTCGTTGTTTTCATAGTATTGCTGGTGTCATTTTTATTTATTTATTTTTCTTATCCTTCCTTTCTCTCGTGCGTCGTGTCTCTCCCATCCGTCCATTCACTATCTTAATCCCCTTCTCCTCATCCATCCTTTCTTCCAGTTCAGTGCCGTTCATCCCCTATCTCTTATCACGATGCCATCCTTTCTTCTGTCCCTTTTCTTGTGTCCCACTCCTTACACTTATCCCAGGCTCTGTCTTCCCTCATTCTTTCACCCCTCTCCCTCCCTCCTTCCCATCTCTGCTGTCTTCCTCCTTCCCTTCTCTGTCGTCCTCCCTTCTTCCCATCTGTGTATTCTCCTCTCCTTCCTTTCTTTCTTTGTCCTCTCCTCTCCCTCCTTCCCTTCTCTGCTCCCTCCTCTTCCTCTTTTCCTTCTTTCCTGTATAGTATATTCCCCTCTTCCTCTTCCCCTTCTCTGCCCTCTTCACGTTCTCCTTCCCTTCTCTTCTCTCCACTCTCCCTCTGTCTCTCCCATCTCCCTCTGTCCTTCCCCTCTCCCCCCATCCCTCCCTTCTCCCTCCACCGCTCCCCTTCACTCATCTCACCCCATTCTTCTGACTGCCACTTCCTTATTGCCCTCGGTTCCCAAATACACGCTTCCTTCTGCTCCCCCCTGCCGTGTGCCTGGTCGCTCCCTCACTACCCCTCTACTGCAGTACCCCCCATTCCCCACGCCCCCCACCTCCTCTCATGCTCCCTCTCCCCTCTCATGTTCCTCCCCCCCTCCCCTCTCATGCTCTTCCCCCCTTCTCCTCTCTCGGTTTATGTCCACCGCCACTCTGTTTCATATCTCAGTCATCTTTCATTCTCTATCACTGATCTTCATTTTTTCATGATCACCGCAGAATTATTTTTAGGTGTCTGGCTATTGACGTAGACCTGCTGATCCGTTCCCTGAGGACCATCAATTCTGCCAAGTGCAACACACCTCACTGTCCATACTAAATTCATGCTTGGGCTAACTTTTTCAGGACTGGTGTGTAATGGTGCTTGAGAAGGTATTTCACTGACAAGGCAGTGAGATCAGTAGAGGTGGTTTTAAAGATATTATTAATGAAACTGTTCCCTGCTTTTGTTTGGGATCGAAGTGGAAGCAGATTACTTTTTTCACCATTTAACCACCACCTCTCACTTGCCCTACAAATGTCATCCTCATTCAACCAAGCTCAGTGCAGTCCTTCACGCATCACCTCCCACAATTACCACACTCGCCACTACCATTCACCACAGTTCCACCACAGTGCTCTCTACTCCGAGCTTAACTCCCCCTCTACCCTCTCCTCCCAGCTTAACTCCCCACTTAAAACTCCTGCCCAGAACTCCTGACACACACATACACACCGCCCCTCGCCCCTCACGCCACCGCCCTTCTCTCGGACTTTCTCTTACTGTTGTTCCACTCCTGCTATTAACGGTAATTTGTGCAGCCAGATTGCTTTGCTGCCTCCCGCTGTGCCCTTGTGTGTGTGTGTGTGTGTGTGTGTGTGTGTGGCTTAGTCTGTTGCTCCTGCGTACATCGAGTTATGGCTGCGTTTATTTTCATCCGCGAGCCGGGTGCGTTCATTTGTATCCAGCCCAGTGAAAGTATGAGAGTGATAACAGTTTCTGAAATTTATGGTACCATGACTTTCAAGATGCCAGACTAATAAATAGAATGGTACAACCGGTGTGTCGCTGTAAAGTATTTGCCTAATGACTCCTTGAACAATAGGCCGAGGCGGGGGGTCCAGGCAGCATCTTAAGACAGTGGGCGATCGGTATCAAGGAGCCAGTCTCTCACGTCGCATGTCCCCCTCACAAGACGTCCAGACCTCGTTGGTGTCAGGGCTAAATCACAACTGGGAAAATTACGGTGGAGTTCTTGGCTTTGAGTTCTAGTAAACTTAGGCGGATTTCTAACACCTCTCTTTCTAACACCTCTCTTTCTGATGCCTCTCTAACACCTCTTTTTCTAACACCTCTCTTTCTAACACCTTTCTTTTTAACACCTCTCTGACACCTTTCATTCTAACTCCTCTCTAACACCTCTTTTTTCTAATGCCTCACTTTCCAACACCTTTCTTTTTAAAACCTCATTTTTTAACACCCCTCTTTCTAACAGCTTCTAACACCTCTCTTTTTAACACCTCTCTAACAGTTTTTTTTCTAATGCCTCTCTTTCCAACACCTCTCTTTTTAAAACCTCATTTTCCAACACCCCTCATTCTAACACCTCTCGTTTTGACACCTTTTTCCAGCACTTCTTTTTCCAACACCCCTCTTTAACACCTCTTTCTAACATCTGCCTTTAAAGTACATTTTTCATATTATACTTGAATATTCCCGTGTTATTTATGTCAGTCTAATATCAACACAGCTTACGAACACAGTATTGACCATCCTTACGCAGTATTAGTCTATATATATATATATATATACCTTTCCCTAGCCCAGATTTTCGTCCTTTCGCAAGTAATTTCACATAGCTCCGTTGCAGAACAAGACCATCTGTAGCCCTATATCCTTTCCATTGCACTTCTTCGTGACTAGCACCGTATTCCAGTGTTAATCTGTCGTTACAATTCAGCATTCAAGATGGAGAGATGGTAATTTTAGGCCAAGTAAGAGTAAAGGGAGTACAGAATGACTAGGACGAGGAACTAGGAAGCGTCTTTGTGACCTGGGTTCGTACTTGGGGGTAAGGAAGCTCCCTAACACCTTTTCCTTAGCGATTTATTTTTGGATACTGCTGGCTAATACCGTTTTGTACGTTATTGATGCAGAGGATGGTAATATTAGAATGATTTAAGTAACACAGAAGAGGACGGCAAGGCGTGATAAGCAAAATAAATCGGTTAGGAAGAGGTGTTAGGGAGCTTCCTTAGGCGACGGGAATACGGGTCTTAGCTTCAAAGTCTAGGCTAACATCTAAGAATTTTTCCCTGGTAAATGCGTTCTTATTCAGTATTTATTAACATAATCACACACTGCCTTGGTATCGCCTTTCCATTTGTCTTAAGCTCATCAGGGTAATCACCACCTCACGCCCAGGTAGACACGACCTTTAATATTCTGGCGGCTGAATTAAAACCTCTTGATCAACGTCTAAGGTTGGCTGGGCGGGAGAGTTACCTTTGTGGGAGGTGGCACTGCGAGGTACAATTTCCACACCCCCTTCCACTGCAATGGCGAGTTTTTTTCATTCCGTTTTGCTACCACCTGGCTGATTTAGTCCGTTTAAGAGAGCCCAGATAGATAGGCAGATAGATAGATGGGTAGACAGATAGATGGATGGATAGGTGGATAGATAGATAGAGCCCAGTCGTCGTGAAGAGGTTATGAAAGGCTGTCTCTCTACTTCCATGCCTCCAGGTTAATTTGTGTAGCAACCAGATGCTGTTTGAGACTATACTCCTTCCACCTTAACTTGGCCCAGATTTCCGACGTTCCGTACCTTACGTCAAGTAGCTCAGTGACAGAAGAAAATACTGTGGCCCTACATCATCTCCACAGCACTTCTTCGTGACCAGCATCATATCCTGGCGGTAATCTTTCGCTTCAACTCAGCATTCAAGATGGAGAGGCGGCAATTTTTGGCCAAGTTGGAGTAAAAAGAGTACAGAAAAAGGGGTCGATTGGGAGTGTAATTTTCGATGTCACCTTGAGACGTCTGGAAGTAGGAAGACTAAACGATAATAGACATCATGGGGGTGAAGTCAAAAGAACGTCATGGTAGTGATAATGAAGGGCATGGTAGTGGTGGCGTGAATGGTATCCCTCGCTCTCTATTGCTTTGCCTTAAAATACCTTGTTATTCATTGGCCCTGTACAAGCGCAGTCTGGCTTTATTCTCTCTCTCTCTCTCTCTCTCTCTCTCTCTCTCTCTCTCTCTCTCTCTCTCTCTCTCTCTCTCTCTCTCTCTCTCTCTCTCTCTCAAATACCTTGTTCTTTACTGACCCCGTACAAGCACACTCTGGATCTGTTCTCTCTCTCTCTCTCTCTCTCTCAGCGGTTTCACTTGGTCAAATATCTCAATTAAAATATTCTCCCCACACGGATATTGACTTTATTGCAAAAACACGCAAGCCTGTCATCTCAAATTGTACCCTCGTTGAAGTGTTTGCTCTCTCGCCGTGTAAAAAATCAAGTGAGTGGATGGTGAGGTGGAGGTGATGACGGTGGAGTAGGAAGTGGAGGTCGTGGTGTGGAAGTGGAGGCGAAGGTGGTGGTGGTGAAGGTGAATTTTGGTGGTGAAAGTGGAGGTGGAGGAGGAGGTGGAGGATGAGGTGCAGATAGAAGTGGAAGTAGAGGCGGAGGAGGAAGTGGAGGCAAAACCAGATGCGGAAGTGGAGGTGGAGGCAGAAGTGGAGGTGGAAGGAATTTGTCTGAGGCAGCGAGCATCTTAGTGTCTGTTAAACTCTTCAGCCTGAGGACGTGATTTTTTTTATTTATTCTTTCTACCAGACGATTTTATTAAGCTAGAAGGACGCTATTAATAAAGGGAATAATGGCGAGGCTATGTTTATTCCATGAGTTGAATTAATTACCTCTTTATTATTTATTATTTATTTCGATTATAGAGTCAGATTACAGAATTGTCGATGAAAATGTGTCGCTGGAAAGATCCTCATTGTAAAATTCTCTGTTTCTTTTCTTTTCTTTTCTTTCTTTTTTTATTGCTGCTACGTCTTCTTCTTTTTGTTTTTGTAGATCTGTTTATAGTGACGAAAAAGACAAAGATCCGATCGAAAATTGTTGACTTGAAATAGAAGCTAGTTTTAATGTTCTCTGTGTTTATTTTTGCTGCTGTCCACTTCCTCTTGTCTTTATCTCTCTTAAAGTGTCAGATAAAGAAGCCTCGGAATAAAATATGTTGCTTGAAATAGTAGCTTAGGTTATTATTTCTCTCTCTCTCTCTCTCTCTCTCTCTCTCTCTCTCTCTCTCTCTCTCTCTCTTCATTACTTATTTTGATTCTGATGTCTTCTGTGGAATCCAATCAACACTTCTTGCTTAAAATAGACCCTGATTTATTATGTGACTGCTCATTAACCTTTACGTTATTTTCTTCCAGGTAATTGATGGCATGGGTTGTAATTGCGGCGACAGGTGTGATAGGCAGGTACGGTGGGCAGGTATGTGCTTTCACCTTTATCGGTAATGAGGTGATGTTTGAGAATTAGTGATGATATGATGGAATGAGTGTTATAGTGTTTCGGGAGTCTGTGTGAGTTACCTTGTGTAAGATTGTGTTTTTAGCGTATTATTAATATTGTTATTATTATTATTACTGTTATTTTTATTTTTACGTCTACTTCTACAACTACTGCTACTACTGTAATTACTTCTACTACTATTCTTCTTCTTCTTCTTCTTTTCTTTCCGCCTCCGAGAATCATAAGTGACCTGTCGTGGTGAAAGACGCAGAAGCAGTCCCCGTTTTCTATCTCAGCAGGGGGTGTCTTTATTTTTTTTTTATTCTTACCGTATTAATGTCTGGTAATTATAGTCGTTTATGGGAAGGCCACTCGTACTGAAGGAGTGAACTGCAGGCCTCTCTCTCTCTCTCTCTCTCTCTCTCTCTCTCTCTCTCTCTCTCTCTCTTTCTCTCTCTCTCTCACACACACACACACACTCACCTCTCCATCTTGTCCAAACCTACCTGAGCAAACTTGGGAGAAACTGGACATTGTGGACCCCTTTCCTTCCTTGTTTACATTAAAAATATCAGTTATTTTAAGGTAGTACTTCATCAGATCACTTTCTTATGAGGCAGTTTAGGGGTGGACATGAAAGATAGCAAAACAGAGAGGAGCTTTTTGATTAGAGAGAGAGAGAGAGAGAGAGAGAGAGAGAGAGAGAGAGAGAGAGAGAGGGACTGGTGGATTTAGGACTGGGAAAGAGGGTTTGGTCTGAAGAGGACTGGGGAAACGAAGAGGGTTTGGTCTGAAAAGGATTGGGAAAAAGACGGTGATGGATATTGGATTGGGAACTGAAGTGGGATTTTTTTAAAGGTTTGGGATGCGAATGGAGTGTTGGATACTGGATTGGAAACTGAAATAGGATCTGATCTGAAGAGGATTTGGAAACAGAGGGTGTTGGCTATAGGACTGGGAAACGGAAAGAGGATCTGGTCTGAAAGAGGATTGGGAAACGAAGGGAGTGTTGGATACTGGACCTGGTAAGTTTTTGATGATGGCTTGGGAAACGGAGAGAGGGTGAGATGTGGGATTGGGACATGGAGGACTGGATGAAGGACTGGGGGGATTGGAGAGGGACCGAATGAAGGACTTGGGGAAGCGGAGAGGGATTGGATGAAGGACTTGAGGAAGCGGAGAGGGATTGGATGACGGATTGGGAAAAGGAGGAATGGTTCGGTGTAGGATTTGCAAGCGAAGTTAGATTTAGGGTTGGAGGAATGGTAAAGGTGTTTGATGATGAAGGATCGGGAAAGAGAGAGAGAGAGAGAGAGAGAGAGAGAGAGAGAGAGAGAGATAGGAAACAAGTGAATGGTTTGAAGAAGGATTGGGAAACAGGGAGGAATATTCGGAAAGAGACTGGGAAAGAGAGAGAGATATTAACAAGGATTGGGAAAGAGAGAGGGATACTCGGTAAAGGATTGGGAGAGAGGGAGGGGGATTTGATGAAGGACTGGGATAAATATGGACTAAATCGCTACCATAATTGCGTTACGTATTTGTAGATGATTACAAGATAGGCTCAATTCTTCATATCCAGTGTGGGGTGTCAGGTGTGATTTATAGCTGTTGTTGTTGTTGCTGTGGCTTGTTGTTGCTGTGTCTCGCCCTCTTATCTCCCTTATCAGTCAGGTGAAGGATTGCCTGTTCTGCTTCCACCACAGAAGTAAAAAAGGGAAAAAGACAGAGAGAAAATAATTAAAAAAAAAAAATCCAAAAAAATGTGTTCGTAAGGAGACATGGAGAAAAGAAAAAAAAAAGGTTCATGTAAGGATTTTCCCAGTCATGAGTAATTCCTAATACTTTTTTTCCCGTCAAGGAATAAATAAATCTATTAAAACACAATCAGTAAAGAAATGTGACAAATAAAACAGAAGGAAAAAAAAAAGAAGGAAGATGCATATGTAATTTTGGCTGATCATTAACACTTCCCTTTACTAATCTCTGGAACCAGGTACTCAAAAATTAGGTAAAGACTTTGAATCAGGGGAAAAAATTATCTTCAAAGGATTTGTTGGGTCCTTAGCAAAAACTGGTATCATTCTCTCCACTAAATATTCCAAGCTATGTATGTATAAGAAATGAATCAGGAAGGAGAAATAGTTACCAGTGATCAAAATTATATAAGTTTTTGTAACTTTTGTGTGAAAAATACAATGGATACGATACCTAATGAAGAAGATGGTGATGAAAGAAGGAGAAGAAAAAGAAAAACAGAAAAGAAGAGGAAGAAAAGAAGAAGAAGAAGGCGAAGAAGGAGGAGGGGGATTAGGAGGAGGAGAAAAGAAAGAAGAAAAAGATGGAGAAAGAAAGAGAGAAGGAAAAGGAGTAATAGAAGAAGAAGTAGAAGAAAAAAAATAATGATAATAAGGAGGAAGAAGAGGAGACGAGGAAGGAAAAGAAAAAGAACAAAAGAAAAGAGGAAGAAAAAGGAGACGAAGAATAAGATAAAAACACAGGCTTGTCTACTGATTTATGTAGCCATTAACACATGCTGGATCTCTGCCACAGAACTTTGGAAAATTAGGTCTGAGGTAAATTAACTCTTATCTCTCCTTATCAGTGGGAGTGAAGGATTACCTGTCCCACCTGCAGTAAGAATAAGTTACAGTCTTAGGGGAAAGATAAGAGTTTACTTGAGGAGTCGGTGGGTCCTTAACACATATCGCTACTCTTATTTCCAGCCCATAAATAAATAAATAAATAAATAAATAAAGGAAATAAAGTAAGAAAGAAAGAAAGAATGAAAGAAAATTGGTGCGGTAACGATGACTTACGCGCAAACTTTACTTTAATTTATTTATTTATTTTTGTCACGAGTGTAATTTGAATACTGCTTGATCATTAAATTACTGTGATTTTCCATACCTGAGTGAAATAGTTTGTTGTTGGCTGGGAATCACAAATTTTAATTATGACAAAGGTATGACCGGAAGTTTGTGATTAAAGGTCAGTGGGTCAAGAGCAGTAAATATAACCCGGCCTTTATTTGCATTTACGGCCTCGTTTAACCAGGTAACAGTTCTTAGTTACGAGGGGAAAATTATCGTAAGTTACTATGTTAATCTGAGGCTTGGAGTGACCCCGCTTAGTTCCAAGGAGGTGTTATCAAGCAAGGGAGCTGTCTGGGGGTGGACACAATAGCCCCACCTGAGACTAATTGCCTGGCAGGGGCTTATCGTGGCCCAGGTAAACTCAGGTGGGTGGGTCGTGGAGGGCAGGGGAGGGGAGGGGGACAGGCTGAGGGTGTGGTGGAGGGATAGTGATGGAGGGAGAGGTAGTGGAGGGGTGGAGATAGAGGGGTGTTGGAGTGGGATGGATGAATGGAGAGAGATGTGGTGGAGGGATAGGGAGGGATGGAGATGGAGGGGTGTTGGAAGGGGTTGGATGGATGGATAGGTGTGTTGGAGAGGTGGGGATGCTTGGAGAGAGGTGTAGTGGAGAGGTAGGTATGCTTGGAGAGAGGTGTGGTGGAGAGTAGGAAGGGAGGACGGATAGATAGGTGTGTTGGAGGAACAAGGATGGATGGGGATGTGTTGGAGAGGTAGAGGTGGATGGAGAGGTGTGTTGGAGGGGAAGGTAACGGTGTGGTGGAGGATAAGAGTGGAGTGTCAGAGGAAAATTTAGTTAGCAGATGGATGGTTAAGATTGTTCTCCTACTATCTCTCTGACTCATTTTTCTTCTCTCTTATCTCTCTTGTTTTCCCCTGTCTCTTTTTTCCCCCTGTCATGTCCTTCCTCCGCCACTCTCTCTCCACTTTCTCCTACTTCATTCTCTCTGGCAGCAGTTGTTCATTTTATTATTATTATTACTTTTATTTCCAGCCTCCTTTACTATCCTTCTTTCCCTTCTCTCTCCTGCGGACTTCATCTCTGTTCTTCCATACTCATTTTCTTCGGTTTTCCTTCTCTGTCTTTTCTGTTTCCCTTTTACCTCCCTATGTTTTACTGTCTTTTTTATTCCTTACTTCCCTCTCTCCTCTCCCTCACTTTTCTCCCTCCCTTCCCTCACTTTATTCTGTTACTCTCCTTCACTAAATCCTTTCCTTGCTTTCATCCATCCTTCCTTCCATCTATCCCTCCTTCCATCCTTACCTGCTGCCCCATATCATTCTCCTTTCTTCTTTTTTTCACTTTCATTTTCCCTCCTTTTTTACCTTTCCTCTTGTCTCCTCTTTTCTCTTTCTCCCTCTTACCCTTTTCTCTCTATCCTGTCTTCCTATTCCTTAGCTTCTTCTCTGTTTCCTTTCCTCCTCTTACTTTGTTATTCTCTTTCCCATCCTCCTCCCTCTACTCTCTCTCTCTCTCTCTCTCTCTCTCTCTCCTTTGCCTCTTTCCGTCCCTCCTTTTCCTGCTTCTTTTCTTCCTTCTTTGCTTCCCTTCTCTTTCTCTTTCAAATTTTCTTTCATTCCTCTTTCCCTACCACTTTCCTTCTTTCTTCCTTCATTCTATCTTGCCTTTCTTTCTCTCCTCTCTCCTTTCCTCCCCTCTCTTTATTCTGTTTTCCATTTGTCCTTTCCTTTATCTCGTTCTCTTTACTCTCCTTCCCTCCTTCCATTCCCTCTCTGATTATTTCCTCCCTTCTTTCCCTTTTTCCCCTTCCCCCCTTTCTTCCTTCACTCTTTCCTTCCCTCTTTTCTTTCTTTCCCATTCTGTTTCATTTTCTTTATCCTTCCCTTCCTTCTCTTTCTTCACCCATTTCTTTCCTCTCCTGTCCCTCCCTCCCTCCCTCCCTCCCTCCCTCCCTCCCTGTCTCCATTTTCTCTCTCCTCTCCCGTCCCTGTCTCCATTTCCCCTCTCCTCCCCCTTCCTTGTCTCCATTTCCTCTTTCCTCCCCCCCTTCCTGTCTCCATTTTCTCTCTCCTCCCATTTCCCTGTCTCCATTTCCTTTTTCCTCCCCCCTCCCTATCCCCATTTCCTCTCTCCTCGCCCCTTCCTATCCCCATTTCTTCTCTCCTCCCCCCTCCTTGTCTACATTTCCTCTCTCCTCCCCCCTGCCTGTCTCCATTTCCTCTTTCCTCCCCCCTCCCTGTCTCAATTTCTTCTCTCCTCCCCCCCTTCCTGTCTTCATTTTCTCTCTCCTCCCCCCTCCCTGTCTCCATTTTCTCTCCCCCCCCCCTCCGCCACTCAACACACTCTACCCTCATTATAACCCAGCAATCTACCGCCACATCTACCCATCCTAGTCTTTGTGGCGGGGCGAGTGCAGTCCAAGACCCCATCCATCCCTCTCTCACGTTATTTATTTCCTCCTTCCTTCCCTATATCCCCACCCTCCCCTTTGTAAATCAACGTCTTGGTCTTTGTAAATCATCGTCTTGGTCTTTGTAAATCATCGTCTTGGTCTTTGTAAATCAAGTTCTTGGTCTTTGTCAATTAACGTCATGGTCTTTGTCCCGGTACAGGCCAGCAAGACCCCGTGACTGCGACAAGACGGGGCACTCGGTCAACTGGGGCAGTGGGGTCTTTGTGAGAGGAGCTGGGGTGGTTGGGGTAGTGGTGGGGGTGATGGGGGTGGTTGGGGTGGTGGTGGGGGTGATGGGGGTGGTTGGGGTGGTGGTGGTGTGTGCGTGGGGTGAGATAGGCATGATGGGCCACCGTAAAGATATGTACTGACTGCCGGGCTTTGTTGCCTGTGTTGAAGTGGGGTAGCTTGTGAGTTGATGTGTGTGTGTGTGTGTGTGTGTGTGTGTGTGTGTGTGTGTGTGTGTGTGTGTGTGTGTGTGTGTGTGTGTGTGTGTGTGTGTGTGTGTGTGTGTGTGTGTGTGCTCTAGTAAATGTGGTATATATATATATATGATCATTTTTCTGGGCGTACGGGCATCTAGGCAAACACACACACACACACACACACACACACACACACACACACACACACACACACACACACACACACGTTAGCAGTAACCACTTTTATGTGCAATTTTGGAATCGTATTGTAGTGGGGTTAGGAGGCTTCATATCCTCTCATAAATTACTGAAATATTTATTTTGCTAATTGTACCTCAGTATCGTATGTTGTTCAGGCTCAGTTTTTTTTTTTTTTTTACATCAGCAAAGGTTGAATAAATAATGTATAATATAAAGCAATAATAAAGTACAATATATAGCAATAATTTGGTAAGGAAGACGCGCACGGTAACCTAAACCCACGATAGTACGACCCTTAGGAAAGACCCATGTACCTGCGATGGACGTCAGGTGTGAGAAGGAGGCCAATTAGGGACTCGTGAGATATTTCCCGCCTTTTCTCATTACCTCGAGCACTGGAGGCGAGAACAGGGTTTTATCAGCGTGCCCACACGGGGACAAATTTACAGAAGGTAACAGGTCCATACGTCACTGTCTACTGGTGGGGAAGACTCAGGGACACGTGTCTGCTGGTTCCGTCCGCGCAGAAGATCCGAACCGCTGCGACGATTCCCTCTTGAGTCCACTAGTGATTATACTCTTTTCATTCTAACTTGGCCTAAAATTCCCATTTCTCCGTGTTGAATGCTGAGTTGAAACAATGGAGTACCACTATAAACTAATCCTAGTCACGAAGGAGTGTTATGGAAAGGATGTAGAGCCGTAGCATTGTCTTTTAGTCACTCTCAGCTGCGTGAAATAGCCTGCAAAAAGACGAAAATCCAGGCCAAGTTGACGTAATAAATGCAAAGTCCCATAATCTTAAAAGGTCTTCCCTAATTCTGTTAATATCATCTAGCGATCTTATTAACCCCTTCAGTCCTACAACATTTTCTTTTTCTTTGTTTTTCTTTCTTTACTCTTCTCGCACTCTCCATACAATTTTAATTCAGTTCGCTACTTTCCAACTGGAGGGGATATCGTTCAGTAATCTCCTTTACTATTTTTGATGTTCTAAAGTGAATATATTAACTTTGTAGCAGAGGTAGGAAGTAAAAATTATATACGTTCTCGGGCCAAAGGGCTTAAAAAAAAAGGCAGGAAAAAATGACGCAATCTTATTTCAGCCTCTCTTTCATGACTCGGGAACGAACTTGTCTCTCTCACTTTTCTTATACGTCAGAGAACGTGAGATTTCCTCCATTATATGTCTTTAGAAATTTGAGGCCTCCCATCAGAAAGAAATATTTTAGTGTTCCTTTTTTACATTTTAGTCCAGAGGAGCTTAGTGTAAAGTAAATCCAAAGCAGTGAAGACTTTAACATTATTCTGCAGTTTTTTTCGAGTCACTCCCGCCTGCCTGTCAGCACCGGCGCCTGTCTGAGGAGGAACAAGAGGAGTCTGGGCGTAAAACAGGGGTAGCTGGAGAGGCTGGTGAGGTCAAGAGAGTCTCCAGGTGGCGGGCACTGACCAAAACAAGACTCAGCCAATATTGACTCAGCACGCGGTGATACGCAGCACTCGCCCTCTGTCACTCCCACCCTCTCGCACACCTCCACCCTCCCTCACACCTCCACTATACCTCCTTACCTCACACCATCCTCCCTTGCCTCACAGCCTTTCATCATACTACAAAATTATCAGCTATATTTTATCGTGCAACGTGTCGGGTGCCCATAACTGCATTTGAGATTAAAGACTCGCATTCTGTCACTCCATCCTTCTCACACCTCTACTCTACCTTCTTACCTCACACCACCCTGCCTTGCCTCACAGTCTTTCATCATACCACGAAAATTACCAGCTATATCTCATCTTGCATCATTCCCGCCCTCTCTCACACCTTCACCATACCTTCTTACCTCACACCACCCTGCCTTGCCTCACAGTCTTGCATCATACCACGAAAATTACCAGCTATATCTCAACTTGCATCACTCCCGCCCCCTCTCACACCTTCACCATACCTTCTTACTTCACACCATCCTGCCTTGCCTCACAATTTTTCATCGCCTCTCAAAAATGACCATATCTCATTTTTCAGCATGTCTAGTGTCTCTAACTGTATTCAGGATTAAATAATATAAATAACATACGAGAGAGTCTAATAATAAATCGCTAAGGAACAGGTGTTGAGTAACTTATGCCACCAAGAATCCGACCCTAAACTTCGTGCAGTCTTTAGGTGTCCACAATCGTCTTCAAGATTAAACTATGGAATATGTGCTTTACCAAGAACTCCTTAAGAATTTTTACTACGGTGCTCGTTGTCAAGGTTCGTTTAAGGGACTGTTACGCATGGCTGACTTAGGAGAACTTAGAGGATTGTTAGAGGAGAGTGGCTTTACTTCCTGGTAGTGATGAAGCTGCTTAAGTCTCGTCTTGTGAGGAGCTGAGTAGGACTTAAAGTTTGCTGGGGAGACGTGGGAAGGTAACAAGATTCGTTTTACCTGTTTTGTCGTCTCAGCTGGAAATTATAAGACTTGGGTGTTCTTGATTGTGTTGGAAGAGAGATGGATAGATAGGCAGATAGACAGGTAGATATAAATAAGTAGATAGATAGACGAGTAGATACATAGACAGTGAAAGTATGAGTGTGCGTTTGTGTGTGTGTGTGAGAGAGAGAGAGAGAGAGAGTGGAAGGGAGCGATGTTGAGATAAAAAAGGAAAGACTGGTGACAAAGCTTCTGATGATGCCATGACCTCATACCGGAGACAATCAAGCCCCCGACGTGCACAGGCGAGAACACATACCCTGCCCCACCCCTCCCTGCCTCATCCCTGCATCCCTCTCCCTGCCTCACCCCTCCCTGCCTTACCCCTGCACCCCTCTCCCGGTCGCACCCCTGCATCTTCTTCGTCTCTGCCTCTCTCTCCCTGCTTCACCCCTGTCTGCCCCGCCTTCCCCTCCCTGCCTCAGCCCTGCATCTTCGTCTCTGCCTCAACCCTGCCAGCCTCATCTTTGCATCTTCCTCTCTCTCCTTCTCTCACCCCTTTCCACTCTATCTTCGTCACATCTGCCAGTCCTCAGCGTTACTTCACTCTCTGCTTTTCTCCCCACCATTCCATTTCCATTCTGTCTTGTCTGTGTCACTCTTTCTTCCCTTCTCCATTGCCTTCTCTATCCTGCCTCTCCCTTACCTCTGTCACTCACCTTCGATCCGTTTGTCCTGTCCAGCCTTCCTAAACTTTTTGCGTATCTCCCCACACCTGCATATCTTTCCTGTCCTGTCCTTTCTCTCGTTTCCTGCACTTCTTCACTACCTTTCCCTGCACCTTGCCTCTCACGTACCCCTTCCACTTCTCTCTTCTGGCCCTTCTCCACTCTACTTTTTTCTCCGCTATTGCACGATCGTCCTTTCTTGTCTGTTCCACCCTTTCTGCCCCTCTCCACTGCCTTTCCTTGCAACCTGCCTCTCTCCTACCTCTTCCACATCTCCCTTCCACTTTCCCTCCACTCCCTACCTTTCTCTCCACCTTCTGGCCTCCTCCTGCACCCTTAATTGCCTCTCCCTATGGCGTATCTTTTTCTGTCCCTCTCATCGTTCTGTATAATTTTCCCGTCTGTCTTTATTTCATTGTTCCCTTTCCCTTGCCAGCCGTCCCCCAGTTCACTCACCCCTCTCATCCTTTGTCCTCTCGCTTCCTGTGTCTCAATTCTTATTTCCTTTTCTACTTTCACGTTTTCACAACTCTTCCTCCTCCTATGAGAGTTCCCATTTTGCCTCCTCCCGTCTTTCCTCCCCCCCCCCTCTTTCTCCTTCCTCTTCCGTCTCTCCTTCCCCCCCTCCACTCCCTTTCCCCTCCTTACCACCCTCCATCCTCATCCTCCTTCCCGTTATTATAGTTCATATACTTTTTTAACTCTAACTTGGTCTAAAATTGCCATCTCTCCATCATGATTACTGAGTTGTAACAATAAATTAACACTAGAATATGGTGCTAGCCACGAAGAAGTGCAATGGAAATAATGCAGAGCCGTAGTATTGTCTTTTCTTGTCACTGAGCAACGTGAAATAGACTGCAAAAGGACGAAAATTCATTCTTCCACATACTTCACTTCCATACACTGTCATTTTAATCTTTCTTTCTCATCCTTTCTTCACTCTTCCATCGACTTTTCTTCCATACACTCTCATATTAATCTTTCGCATTTTGTCTTCATCTATTAATTTTTTAATCGATTTTGCCTCTTTACACTCTCATTTTCAAGCCCTTCGCTCTCCCTGCCCTACATATTCCTTACTATGATCTCTTCGTTCTGTGTCTTCCTCTTCTTATTTTGCCAGTGATGCCGTGTCCATTTGCACTCTCACTTTAAGCTTTTCGTTCTTCAGACTTCCTGTCTTCATATCGTTCTCTGTCTTCCTCTCTCCATTCTCCCACTGACCTCGGTTCCATACACCCTCAAATTATTGCTTTGTTATCCTTATCTTCGGCTAATAGATTAGATATCAAAGTCAGTGTTCTCTAGCAAATAGCCTAGAAGGAACCCTGGGGCTTCGCTTTCCTTTATGCATCTTTATACTGCTTCTCAACAGCCTCCTCGTTCATAGTTCTCGGTCCTTCTCTCCTCATACGGCCATGGATTTCGTTTCCATACACAGTTCATTTCTAAACTCTTCATACTCACCCTCATTCTTACCACCGACCTGTTGAATTTCTGTACTTACTAAAACGCTGACCACCTCTGCATTGCCAGCATACATATATATTCAGTTACTGCCTCTCTCGGGTCCTTCCCTCTTCTCTTTTTGCCATCGAAGTCTCCATCCATACCATTTGTTTTTCATGTTTCCTATTTACAGACTGTTTTTTTCCATTCTCGTACGGCAGATTAACTTTCATTTTTAGATCTTTCGTCCTCTCTGGTTTTCATATGCCGTCCTACCAACCTATCTATTGATTTTCCGCACTTACCGCAAAGCTCTGACCACATCTGCATTGCCAACACGCGCTGAGGTTGTTGGCACACATGTTCAATTACTGCCTTCTTCTCGCCTCGTCATTGTTTGTGCTGCCTCATCATTGTCTGCTCGCTGCTTCCACCTTGTTTACGTTTCTCTCTCTAATTGTTTTCGCCTTTTCTCCCGCGCCGTGTGCTTCAACTTTCACGTACGGCTGGTTTAGGTAGGGTGGGCCTTTTTTGATCAGGTTCAGGCAGGGGGAAGGGAGAGATATTTATTTAGTCTGACATTACTAGAACTTAACATCTCAGCGCCTGTTCCTTTTGTTTCATGTTTTGTGGTTAGTGTGGTGGATGTGATGTGGAATCTATACACTGATTGTTAGAAATTACTAGAGAATTGAAGAGTGAGTAGTTGATTTTATTTTTGATGCACGTGTCATCGATAGGTCATTAGGGTGGAGATGGAAACAGGCTAATGGGTTGTTGGGGTCCTAATGTGAGGGGCTTTGAGAACATCTGAATGTACACCTTCCTCTTTACTTGTACCCACCTGCCTTACCTGTCCACCTTCTTCCTCCCTGTCCCCGTTCCGCATCCTGCCTCTCTCTTTACCCATTCTTTCACTGACTTTCGAGGTTAAATCATGTACCTGGTTCTCCTCGCCTTTCAAATTGTCTGGGGATAGGTAAAGTAAAAAGACCTCGTAGCACAACAGGGCATAATCACCCACTTGGAATCGCATCTCCCAATTTGGCTTCTGGCGATGATTGTATGGGGTAGATAGGGTGTTTTAATCCCGCAAGAGATATCCATTTTTTTATATAATGCTGGGTAGTGGGTGTAACTGTGCAATATATGTTTGTGTACATGTGACGCTGTCTGTTAACCTGCTGGTGAACTACTGTGTTATAATTTAGTACTAGTAACGTATATGTGTAGTGTGTTACGATATTTGAGTGTCCTGACAATTGCACTCCTAAGACGAACCAAACTTAAGACTTATTTCATCTAAGACCCACTGTCCTCCCTCCTTCCTTTACCGCCCATTCATCATCATTGGCCTTAACTGGCAGGGTACGTCACCACGCTGGCATAGGACGGGCTGGCAAGGACTGTAGCACTGACAGGGGAGGAACTAAGGTGTGTCCTCTGTTACTCCGCCAGAGACACTTACTGTACATGGAACCTGTTGATGTGACCACGTGAATTTGATGTCCTACACTGGTTTATTTTTCCACTTTCCAGTCTATACCTTTTCTGCCTTACCCTGGTCCATTTTTATTTTCATTTGCAGCTTGTTTCGTGTACGTTATTTTGAGGTAGAAGTTTCGATCAACCGTTGCTTGAAGAATTACGAAAGTCTTACCCAATATTTTGAAAAGTGTATTGAGTTTCGCAGGAAATATCACTAAGTTTCAAAAGCCATTGTTCACCGTCTTGTTGTTTATCGTAAGGCAGTGGATCAATATCAGAGTCCGCAGTTGTACATGAATGCCAGAAAAAAGATGATGCTACGGCTATACATCGTTTCCATAGCACTTCTTTGTGACTAGCATCAGTATTCTAGAATTAATCCCTTGCTACAACTCAGCATTCAACATGGAGAGAATGCCGTTTTGGACCAAGTAAGGGTGAAAAGAGCAGAGTTTATTCGACGTAGCAAAGTTGGCGTCGGAGCAGTGAGAGGTATATTTAACCATCAAGTTTGACAAATCCCTTAAGCTGAATAAAATCGTCTGAAGGTAACAAGAACTTAAGAATTATGTCATTGTCTTAAAATGATTCAGAGGCAGAAGAGCATTGGATATTACCACCTTACTCTTCACACTCCACAGGTAATTGTTCTCCTCCAGGTGTCCCAGGCTTCTGCAGGTATAATTTTTGCTTATTTGCTTGTCTTTGTTAATATGGGTAAGTGAAAAGACAAACAAAATACCCTCGTCAACCTTGATTTTAATTCTCACAACAAAGCGTTGTAGTGGTTGTAAATCAGGATTGTTTTTGATCTTGTTAGATGTTAGGGACAAGGAAGAATTGAGGCGTAAATTTCTGTCAGCAAACATACCCTCTTTTTCTTCTCCTATGTTTGCCCTCTTCGCTTTGACCTTCAGATTTTTGGTGTTAAAAATGGAGTACCTTTTTTTTTTTATATATATAAATTATTTTACGGATCAAGTTTTTGTATATCGCTTTAACCACTCATAATGCAAGTGTGGGAGACGATCATGTGAGAATATTTTACTATTTTAACTGCATGGTGTAAAACGGAACTAAAATAGCTAGGGTAGAGTGACTGATAATCCTCTCCTCTTTGCCTAGATGTGGAGATTTGGCTACCCCACCTCTAGCACCTGTGTTGCAAGCATCCCCGTACCTACAATGACGCAAGGGAGGATAGGGAAGGTGAACGTTACATCTGGAATTCCGTTTTGCCCACTATGTCCCAGAAATTATGGAACATCCTTGCTTTGGATACCATCACTCCATACAAACGCGGGAACTTGGAGTAAGCTGATGTTGGTACAAAATGTTCATATGTGTTGGTATGATGGACTAAATATCAAGCGATTTTTTAACATAGGAACTGACTGAATTTGTCCAGGATGGGGTGCTAGTGAGATGTAGTGAAAAATGACGCTTCTTTTGTAACATAGCAAATGGAAGTAAATTTATGCCTTGTTGTATCAGTTATATCAAGGAAAACCAGTCAAAGATTATGTGGGTGTCACTGGAGGATTCTTTTAAAGTGGTGTTTGGTGAGACGGACGGCTGGATATGTTTACAAAAACTGACGTGGTGCGTGGGGTAGCGTTCACATGCCTGAGAAGCACTGGGTATGGCTGGTTCCAGACGCCCTCCGGAAAAAGCCAGAGTACAGAAGGAAGTCTGATGTTATGGTGTGTAGAGAAACAGGTGGGAGTCATTGTGCATGGAAATTAACGCCTTCAGCACCATCTTTTCTTAGGCGACTCCACTGTCCGGTTATGTAAACTTTCCCCAACTCCCTCCCGGAACAGGGCGGTGGACTCGAGAAGGGCAGCTTCAGTCCACCGATTTCGCGTTCAGATGAGCCTGGGACAACAACAGCAACAGCAACATTTCTGCAACATATCTACAACTAGACTAATTTATGTATCAAATGAAGAACTTAGAGGAAGAAAATTTGAAGACAAGTTTAGGAAGCTTAATTGAGAGAATGCGTGAATATGGAAAGCTGTGTGTTAGTGAGCTAAACCCCTTCACAGCTTAATGTCTTTTTCTAATCTCTAATTAAGACGTATGAGAGTGACAATAAACAGACTAAAATCATGGTTAAGGTTTATTAAAAGAAACTGTTTTTATTCCCGTTTGCACAGAGCTCATAAACGTTAATTATTGTTAGCTGTAATGATATGTGCATGGGCAAGAAAATTAGTGTGTGAGGGTGTAAAGGGTTATGTTTACGGCAGGTGTGAGGATGTGCAGGTGTAAGGTAGTGTGAAGAGAGAGAGAGAGAGAGAGAGACAGAGAGAGAGAGAGAGAGACAGAGACTATTTTTTGCCTCGCTTCGCCCTGATGGTAAACACACACAGGGAAGGATGGAAGGGGAGGGGGGGGGAGTCCAGGCCAGCTCAGGCACGCTGCAAATGGTCGTCATTAGTGTGTGTGTGTGTGTGTGTGTGTGTGTGTGTGTGTGTGTGTGTGTGTGTGTGTGTGTGTGTGTGTGCCTGCTTGCCCACCCACCTGCTGCAGTGTTGATTTAGCCATCTCACCACCTACTTGCTAATCACATCCCCTTTTGGCCATAATATTCCCAAGCTCTTCCTCCTTCTCCATCTCTCTCTCTCTCTCTCTCTCTCTGTCCATTAGCATCTACCTTTCCCTTAACATTTTTCACTCTGCTGTTTATTCCCAGCTTTTCGTCCCTGTATCGTCTACCCTTTGACATGAGAGTCTTGTTATATTGGTATACTGAAGTAGTCATAAACGGAGGCCCTTTGGTAGTTCCCTATCTACCTCTATTCCAGGTAAATCATTTCGGTCGAGGTATGGTAGAGGAGGCCATGTAGACGCCGGAATGCTTCCTAACACCTCTTCCTTAGCGATTTATTTCACATTTTGCATCTTAATTTTCTGTAGATTTTCCGTGACCTGTAATGTCATTTAGTAAGAGAGGGCATTTCCAAGCTCCAAAAAAATAAATAAATAAGTAAATAAAAATAGAAATATAAGTCTCTGTTAAGCTGAAGTGTTTTTTTTTTTTGTTTTTGAGGTTGCTAAGAATGAGATAAAAATGCCATTACAACGAAGGGGTTAACCATTTCTCGTCAGCGATTTATTTTCTGTTGTTGAATTGCCACCACCAGACGATTTTATTCAGCTTGAGAGAGACCTGTCAAGCTGGAGTGATGGATCTTAGTTAGCCCCTTCACTACGAGAGGCCTGTCCGTAGCTGAATATTTTTTTGTGTGTAGGTAGAATGAAATATAAAAATGCGTTACCGGATTCAAGAGGTTAACATCAACCTAAGTAACTCGTAAATAACATAAATAAATCACCTTAATAACACACACTTAAATCTCGTCGTCCCGTAAGGCGAAATAAAGTAGAAGGGAAGAGGTTAAAATGTCTTCCAAGATTACAAGATTTCCGCCCAAGGACTTCGCTTTTATGCCTTCGAGACTAAGGGATGCTTTATTAAGTCCTAATTAATTAATGATATAAATAAGACCCCATGACAGGTAACTAGCAGGTATTATCATTTGTATTTTTATTTTTGCAGTTTCGTCACGTTAACTGTAATTTTCGTTTGATATTGAAGTGTTTGAAATCAGGTAGTATCATATCTTGCTCCATTTTTCGCATTTTTGACACTTTCTTATTAATTTTCTTTTGATTTTCATGGGGTTAATAGCAGGTGTTATGATATATTTCTTTATTTTTCGTATTTTTGTCACTTTAACATTCATTTTCGTGTGGTTGTGAAGTGTGTGGTCTTAACGCAGTATGTCCAGGCATCTCGAACTGACCGGATCTTGAATGTGGCTCGCTGTTATATTGTTTTTGTTTTTTCTTGGAGGGAACGATTGGCGAACTGGCCTTTGGTTCCTTCTTCTTTGCATAAAAAAAAATAATAAATATGTGAGTTATTAATTTTCAGGATAACCTTGTCCTCCATAACAGTTAAATATCATAATAGATCGTCTTTTTTTCTTCGTATTTTGCCCCCTTAAATTTTCGCTCCAGTTTGATTTTGAAGTGTTTGGTGGCTGGATGAGTGAAGGAAAAAATTTATACAGGAAAAAGAAATCACTGGACGAGTAAGTGTTCGCAAAAGTTTAATGTTTTTACAGATCGTCTTTTTTTTTTTCGTATTTTTTGCTTTAATATTCACTCTGATTTGATTGCAAGGATTTTGGTAGTCGTAGTAGTAGTAGTGATAGTAGCAGTGAAGTAGTGATAGTAATAGTAATGTAGTAATAGTAGTGGCAGTAGTAGTAAGTAGCAGTAGTAGTAGGGGTTGTTGTTGTTGTTGTAATAGTGTAATATTAGCATTATTATTATCATTATTATCAGCTGTAGTATGTGTGAAGAAAAACGTATATATATAGTCGATCTTATACACAACTTAAGAATGTTTATAAATGCAGTTCCTGGTAAATCCTGTGTTTACTCCTTGCAAATGTCGAGTGAGGATTTGTATTTCGATTTTTTCCACATGTTTATCTGGTAATCAAGAGGTACATTTGTGCGGTCAATTATTTAGCATCTCTTAAACATCGCTTAGCTACAGACCACGGCGTTAACGGGGCAGTAAACATGTTAACTTTAATATCTTTGGTCGCATGCAAGCTTCTTAAGATTACCACCTTCTTCTCTCAAAATCTTCTGGTTGGAAATGTGAGGGAGCTTCCATAACACTCTTACTTAATATTCCTTGGCCACTTACAGATCGTCCAAGATTATCACCCTCTTCTTCCTGGTGTAAGACGTTTCTCTCACGTCTTCCAAGATTATCACCATCTTCTCAGTGGTGCAAGATGTTTCCCTCAAGATTCATAGGTGGGAAAATATTAGGGAACTTCCTTAACACTTAGGCTCCTGCGACTTACTCTTAGCTGAATAAACTCGTCATGCGTTTGCTGGGATAGAAGTGAGTTGTCCCGGGCATGAGAGGGTGTGATGGTACTAATGCCCGTATTCTCGTCGGGTAAGGAAGTCCCTAACACATTTCCCTAAGCGATTTATTTTGCTAATTACACCTTGCTCTCCTATTGTGTGTCATGTAAATCCTTCAAACATCGCCATACTCTGCATAAATTGAGTACAAAAGGATATTAACCAGTCATGTTCCAAAAATAAATCGCTAAGGAAGAGGTGTCAGGGAGCCTCCTTACCCGACGAGAATAGGTCAGTATTGAAACTCTCAGGCTCATTTTCAGTTAACAGTAATCATTTTGTCGACTATGAAAGGGTTAATATTCTTTGCTTCGCGTATATGTGGCTTAGGTGAATCGCAAACATTAACAGGTATGGGGCAGAGAACCTGACATGACAGCGGTGTAAAAAAAAAAAAAAAAAAAAAAAAATATCCACTCCCACGGTATAGCAAAAAAAAAAAAAAAAAAAAAAAAAAAAAAAAAAAAAACGAAACCCACTCCCACGGTATAGCCACATCATTCAACCTCACAACATCGTAAAGGAAGATTTTTTTACACCTTTGCCTGATCAATTACCTTGTCTTGTATACCTGCAAATGTCCTCGAATTACCTGAGCCAGTTGTACAATTTTTATTTATTTACTTACCGTGCCATTTATTTATTTATTTATTGAGGTGTAAGGCGCTTTTCTCAGTACCTACAGCATTTTTAGTTAACGTTGGCACACTGGAAAAAAAAAAAGTTATATCACGTACGGTTTACTTCATAATAACTGTTTTCATCTGGCGGAACCAAGTCACTCCCTCAACTCCGATTTTAAACCGTGGTTGCGTAAAATTCTCTGGGTCTTAGCTATGAGGTGGGAATGAGTCTCCTTGGTTACGAGTCAAATTTAACCTCCAGTCTAACTACACATGGCCATCAGCTAAAAGGGGTTAGGGATATTTGTGAGGTGAAATGAAACATGGTATAGTTAGTGTATAGTGGGTTTCCTTAAGTCATTGTGCTTCTGAATGAATGGTCGGAAATACTCTATTGATAACAGTAGTAGTAGTAGTAGTAGTAGTAGTAGCAGTAGTAGTATTAAGAGTAGTGGTAGGAGTAGATGTTGTTGTTGTTGTTGTTGTTGTTGGTGGTGGTGGTGGTGATAGTGGTAGTGGCCGTGTTGTTGTTGTATACCCAGGTTCGTATGAAATGTGAACCCAGTGAACTGCAGGTTGAAGTTCTCCCTCTTCCGCGGTCCACCATCCTCCTTTTCGGGGACACAGGTAGTTGAGAGACGTTCATATAACCAGATAGGTGAGCCGCCCAGCTATACCAGTGCCACCACATGAAGGCGTCTCCAGTGCCTCGGGCCTCTGTACCAGGAACTTTAGAGATCAACCCTTTATTTTCTTCTAAGTTGCCTGACATTTCTCTCAGGACCTCCAGGCTGCATAGGTAAAGGCGGCATCCTGAATGCTGGTCGCCTCACGTTACGACCCTGGCTTGACGGGGTGCTTTAGTCCGGCGTGTGAGTTACGGCCGAGTTACAGCTGAGGCGGTCCGGGGTTGCGGCGGTTCCTCCCTCCCGCCATAACTCAGCCCGCCTCAGCACTGTACACAAACACACTGACGCCCCTGAGTGAGTTTTTAGTCTTGATGTCGGAGAGGTCAAGCAAAGTGTACACTCGTCAGCAGAAGTATGCAGATCCCTCGCGTTGGGTGAAATTTGAGCTAATCAGAATCTGTTCATTTGTTCCGATGTACCCAGCAGTACTAACAAAAATTCGGTTGTTTGGTATTCCTAAGCATCTAGAAATTCATTTGTTGCCAGGTTGTTCTACTGATGAAGCCAGAAAACGTTTAATGAACGCATACCTCCGCCAACAGCAATAAACTTTGTGATTTATTCCCGGATTTCATCCGGATCCACCTCGTAATCTAACCAGACGAATACTTTTACGGTCTCCTACAGGCAGGTAGTCAACGGTCTTGGTCTGCTCTGTTTAACAATCTCAGTAGAGTGCAAATCTCCGTCCATGCCAGTAACATTTATTATTTATTCCTGAATCCTGTCCGGGTCCAGCTCAAAATCTAAGGAAAGCCTCCTTGACTCACTGCCCACCAGTCCACCACATTTCATTAAAAAATGATAACAGCCTTTTGAAATATCGTGTACAATGACAAACAGACATACGCGAGTAAAAGCATAACGCCCTCCAACTTCATTGGCGAAGGAGATAATTAACGTAATAGGATTTACGCGAACTGATGGAAGACATGCAGCATCGTGCCTCAAAACTGTCCCGGTATTCCAGAACGTATGGAGAGGGTTGCGTTTTATTTATTATTTATTTTTCCTGAGTGTACACGTAAAGAGGGAGGAAAGAGTGGAGGAGGTGTGGGTGATCCTGGGTAAGTGTTAGTCGGGGAGAGCTCTTGAAGGGAGGCACGCAACTTGTCCCTTGTCGTACTTTTGGCTTAAGCCCCTCTCATCCCCTCGACGCTCCCACACTAGCGGCGCTGCAGATGTCTTCATTTTGGATTACCTGTGTGTGTGTGTGTGTGTGTGTGTGTGTGTGTGTGTGTGTGTGTGTGTGTGTGTGTGTGTGTGTGTGTTTTGTGGTGTACTCTTCTGGAGTAATGGGAGGTCAGTGGCGGTAGTGACAGTGTGGCGGGATAGTGTAGTGATAATAAGCTGGAGAGGTTTATAGGGTTTTAGCAGCAGGTGTGTTGACGGAGCTGTGAGGGAGAGGAGGAGTTGGAGTAACGAAGCAAGTGTCGTGTTGAGATTATGCAGTGTTGGTGGACGGAGGGAATGAGGATAGTAAAGGGTGGTGTTAGCGTGGTGTTAAGGATGGTGTTAGAGTGGTGTGAGGATCATAGATAAAATGCTTAGACGGTGTGGTATGGAGTTAAGTAGAGGAGCTGAATTAACGAAACTGCTGCCATGATGAGATTGTGGAGTGGTGGTGGATGGAAGAGATGAGGGGAGGACGTAGTGGGATTGTGAGGGAGGTGTGAAAGTGATGTAGGAGAGATTAAGGGATGTAGTGAAAAGATATAGTTGTGAAGGAAAGGAGGAACTGCAGTAACGAGGCAAGGGTCATGTTGAGACCATGCAGTGTGGCGATGAAAGGAGGGGATGAGGGCCGAGCATTTGAGGGGATGATGTGCAGGTGTAGGGGATGTGTAAGGAAGGTGTAGAAGCGGTGTGAGGGAGATGCAAGAAAGATTCAGCAGGTGTCGGGGTTGTGTAGGAAGATGAGGGACGAGTGTAAGTGAGATTAACGTTTGTGTAAGGGAGGTGTTGGGAGAGGTGATCAGTGTGGTATGAGGGAGCTGTAAAAGATGTGTTAGGAGTAGTTTGAGGTTTATATTAGGGTGTTGTGAAGGTGATGTGATAAATGTGTGAGAGAGAGAGAGAGAGAGGTGTGTGACGGTAGAATGAAAAATGTGAGGTGAGAAATTGGTGTGAGTGAGATGTTGAGGGTGATGTGAAGGAGTGTGAGAAGGGTGCAAGAGGGTTGTAAAGGTGGTAATGTTGTGGGTGAAAAGAAGTATGAGAAGGGTGCAAGAGAGGTGTGAAGATGGAAGTGCATTTTATGTGAAAGAAATGATGGTGAGCGAGGTGCTGAGGGTGATTGAAGGAAGTGTGTATTAGATGTGTGAAATGTGAAGGTGAATTAGTTGAGGATATTAAATGAAGGAAGGCCATTCACCCCAGTGCTTGTTAGAGGTCTCAGGTGGTCTTTCACGTGAGATTACCTGCAGGGCTCATTTCAGTGGTCTGGCTTGGTCTGGCTTACACCCTGATGAGGCTAAGCAGATCGCAGGTGACGAGGGCAATTAGGCTCTGGCGGGGTGTTGGTGCCAGGTCTTACCCTTTCCCATTAACCCCTTAAGAGAGGTGTTAGAAGGGTGTTAGGGAAGTGTTAGAAGGGTGTTAGGGAGATTTTAGAAAGATGTTAGGTGTTAGAAGGGTGTTAGGGAAGTGTTAGAAGGGTGTTAGGGATGTGCTAGAAGAATGTTAAGGAGGTGTTAGAAGGGTGTGAGGGGGTGTTGGTGTTAGGGAGGTGTTAGAAGGGTGTTAGGGAGGTGTTAGAAGGATGTTAGAGAGATGTTAGAAGGGTGTTAGGGGGTGTTGGTGATAGCGAGGTGTTTGAGTGATGTTAGATGTTAGAAAGGTGTTAGGTGTTAGAAGGGTGTTAGGGAGATGTTAGAAGGGTGTTAGGGAGGTGTTGAAGGGTGTTAGGGAGGTGTTTGAGTGGTGTTAGGGAGGTGTTAGAAGGGTGTTAGGGAGGTGTTAGAAGGGTGTGAGGGGGTGTTGGTGTTTGGGAGGTATTAGAGTGGTGTTAGAAGGGTGTTAGGGAGGTGTTAGAAGGGTGTTTGGAAGGTGTTAGAAGGGTGTTAAGGGTGTGTTAGAAGGGGTTTAGGGATGTGCTAGAAGGGTGTTAGGGAGGTGTTAGAATGGTGTTAGAGGGGTGTTTTGGAGGTGTTAGAGTAGTGTTCGAAGGGTGTTAGGGAGGTGCTAGAAGGGTGTTAGGGAGGTTTTAGAATGGTGTTAGAGGGGTGTTTTGGAGGTGTTAGAGTAGTGTTAGAAGGGTGTTAGGGAGGTGCTAGAGCGGTGTTTGAAGGGTGTTAGGGAGGTGTTAGAATGATGTTAGAAGGGTGTAAGGGAAGCGTTAGATTAGTGTTAGAAGAGTGTAAGGGAGGTTTTAGAGTGGTGTTAGATGGGTGTTAGGGAGGTGTTAGATTGGTGTGAGGAACTTATATAAAAATTCTCAGATGGTTTAGTACTGAGTTAAGAAGCTGGAGAAGAAGAAGAAGAAGAAGACCAAGACGAAGACGAAGGCGAAGAAGAAGTATATTCCAAACTACCCTGATTCACCATAAAACAATCACCTAAATTTCCCAACCTTAAAAATGTCTCCCTCAAAAAAGTCCCACGGGCCCCTCCTCCCCATTTCCCATTTTCTTTACGCTTTCATTACCATAAAGAAAAATGGGGGTGTGAGGAAACGTATTTTGTGTTTGGGCAGAGGGGGTAATGGGCTGGTGGTTTGTTTACGTGGATGGGCGGGTAACGAGGAGTAGATGGGCGAGTAACGAGGAGTAGATGGGAGGGTAACGAGGAGTAGATGGGCTAGTAACGAGGAGTAGATGGGCGGGTAACGAGGAGTAGATGGGCTAGTAACGAGGAGTAGATGGGCTAGTAACGAGGAGTAGATGGTCGAGTAACGAGGAGTAGATGGGCGGGTAACGAGGAGTAGATGGGCGGGTGACGAGGAGTAGATGGGCGGGTAACGGGGAGTAGATGGTCGAGTAACGAGGAGTAGATGGTCGAGTACCGAGGAGTAGATGGGCGGGTAACGAGGAGTAGATGGGCGGGTAACGAGGAGTAGATGGGCGGGTAACGGGGAGTAGATGGTCGAGTAACGAGGAGTAGATGGTCGAGTACCGAGGAGTAGATGGGCTAGTAACGAGGAGTAGATGGTCGAGTAACGAGGAGTAGATGGGCGGGTAACGAGGAGTAGATGGGCGGGTAACGAGGAGTAGATGGGCTAGTAACGAGGAGTAGATGGTCGAGTAACGAGGGGTAGAGGGGCGAGTAACGAGGAGTACATGGGAGAGTAACAAGAGGTAGATGGGCTAGTAACGAGGAGTAGATAGGCGGGTAACGAGGAGTAGATGGACGAGTAACGAGTAGATGGGCGAGTAACGAGGGGTAGAGGGGCGAGTAACGAGGAGTACAAGAGCGAGTAACAAGGAGTAGATGAGAGAGTAACGAATAGATGAGCGAGTAACGAGGAATAGATGGGCGAGTAACGAGTATATGGGCGAGTAACGAGGAGTAGATGGGCGAGTAACGAGTAACGAGGAGTAACGAGTAGACGTGGCGTGGGTGGAGAGGGGAGAGTGGTTGAATTTGGGTGGGGAGCTAACGTCTTGATTAATCTCCCCATCACCCTCCAAACATCACCCTAACTCTTCACCCATCTACTTCACCCTTCCTTCACCTCACCTTCAAAACATCACCCTTACACTTGATACATCTTATTCACATTTCCTTCACCTCACCCTCCACCTCCTTCCTTCACCTCACCCTCCACCTCCTTCCTTCACCTCACCCTCCACCTCCTTCCTTCACCTCACCCTCCACATCCTTCCTTCACCTCACCCTCCACCTCCTTCCTTCACCTCACCCTCCACCTCCTTCCTTCACCTCACCCTCCACATCCTTCCTTCATCTCACTCTCCTCCTCCTTCCTTCACCTCACCCTCCACCTCCTTCTTGATTATTTTGAGGGGTTTAGCAAGACCACAAGGAATAAATCACCATCACCATATCCTATGACCTTGTTCCTTGACCTTGACCTAGCTTCTTCCTCCCCTTTTAAATAATTCTTCTCCTTTTCTTAGTAATGTTAAGGGGAATTGAAGAGGGGAGGGGTGAGACGATGGGGAGCACATCATCTTTAAATAGGCTGACTCCTTTGTTGACCCTCATCTCGCCCACCCAGTTTGGTTAAAATCGAATAGAAATCGTTTATCTTATATCGTTACCAAAGACACATATAGGTTGAATTTTGATCTTGCTTTGTGACCTTGACCTTTGGCTTATTCTAAAAAAATCTGAGTTATTTAGCTCTCTCTCTCTCTCTCTCTCTCTCTCTCTCTCTCTCGCGCGCGCGCGCGCGCGCGCGCACACACACACACACACACACACACACACACACACACACACACACACACACACACACAACCTCTGCCTTAGGTCACCAGTTCTTTCGTTTTCTTCTGGACAGCTTAAAACGATTATAATTTGCCTAAGAAAATCACCTGGGCCGGAAGTGCAGTCGACAGGTAATTTCCTTTAAGTTCAGGAAATTATAGACTTAATAGCAGTGTTATGTGTATCTTTATTACTCTTTAATTTTATTGTGGAATTATAGAGTGTACTTTTAACTTCTTTTCTGGTAGAATCCTCCTAATCTTGCAGCTGTTAATGGATTCTGTGGAGTTTACGAGACGCTCTTGTAGTGAAGGGTTAATGAAGGCTGTATCTAAACCCCTCCAGTTCTATAAGTCTCCCCTGAGCTGATGAAAATCGTCTGGAGATGGTACGAATTTATGAAGAAGCGAGTATGGAACGATTCGACAGTCGTGATAATTAGGAAGTTGCGGCGTCCTGACAGAAATACTAATTCTCACAGCCCTCGATTATTCGCTAAGGAACTTCATTAAACCTCTTTCTGCTAACTGCATCTCATAAATCTAATTAATATCAGTATACAGTATATATTTTAGTATCAGTGCCAATGTAATCCATCGGTTTACAATCCTGGTTTAGTTTTTCTTGGCTTTCTTACTTCAACGTCTTCAAATCGATGACGTCGTTTTTACTTTTCTCTCCGGGTGATTTCATTCAATTTTGGTGAGATTTTTGGCCCAGCAGGGATTTGCTATAGCCTAAAATTAACCCTCTCACCACTAGACATCCTTACAACAGTGAAAAAATTGTCTGGAGTTGTAAAAAACGAAAATATTGACATCACAAATTCAAAAAGTGTAACGATAACTCTCGAGGTTATGTACGAAGGCTGTTTACACCAGTAAGCGTCGGTTGAGTTGGTGTGGATTGAGCGCAAAATTGTCTCTCCTATTTTTGGATAATTTTTACGGTACGTACGGCGTTCTACTGCATAGATTTATTTTTAGATGTACCGTTTTGTTTAGGCGTACCATTTTATGCCTTTAGTAGATTGAAATTGTTAAAATAAGGATCGTTTTTTTGAGTTTGAGTGAGCGTTTAAACTGCGGGCGAGTCCATTTACATTGCGCAGGGGAGGAAAGTACGGGTAAAAATAAGCCAACATTCAAGTTCCTATGACTCAGCGGAATAAAGTGGCCTGGTGTTAAATGGAATAATACCAGAGTTGCCCTAACCATGAGAGGGGTAACGACAAATAAAGGAGTCTGTAAATAATGTATCTAGAGACAATAAACAATCAATAGTTCCTTTATTACATTAACTTGGCCCAGATTCTCGTCTTTGGCAGCTTATTTCACGTAGCTCAGTGGCAGAAAATGACAATGCTATGGCCCTACATCCATTCCATAGCACTTCTTCGTGACTAGCACCGAGTTCTAGTGTTAATCGCTTGTTACAGCTCAGCGTTTAAGATGGAGAGATAGCAATTTTAGGCCAAGTTTGAGTGAAAGGAGTATAGTAGTTTGAGATAGATAGAATAGATACTTATTTGGAGTGGTTGTCGAATTTCTTGATAGTTTTTTACACCCGCGCTCGCGAAAAGAGTGGATATTAAGTTTTACTCGATGTGTGTGTGTGTGTGTGTGTGTGTGTGTGTGTGTGTGTGTGTGTGTGTGTGTGAGAGAGAGAGAGAGAGAGAGAGAGGAAATCACCTTCACCTTAACCCAATCTTCTCCCTTCTGAATCATCTCAAGACGTTGTAAGGGGGGCTTAAGAAAGACGATAAGGAACGACCCATCTCCACTCTGTCGTCATGATTTTTTTCGGAGGAACGACAAGGAAGACGAAGTTCCTGGTCGTCCCGTTTCTTCTGTTCCTCCTAGAAAAAAAAAAAAAAAGAGTCTTAGGAGAGGAAAAATAAAGTTATATCTATTTTCTGTAGGATGATCAAGGCGAAGTTAGTCCTGAATCTCCCCTTTCTAGATTCTCCTGCAAAAAAAAGATCTCAAGTTACGACAGGAATTTGATCGTAAGTACGTTTGAGATTTCCCCCCCTCCCCCCTTCCGTGACTCGTGACCCCATCCTCTTGACCTCTCTCAGCAGGTGATTTATTTTAGTGGTTATCCTTGTCACTTCCAGACGATTTTATATATAGCTTGGGGAGATTTCTCGAATTGAAGGTCAAGTTTTTCATCAGTGTAGGGAAATAAAATCTAGGTCAGTCTGTCAGTCTGTCTAACTATCTATCTATCTCTCTATCTATCTATCTGTTATAGCCAGACGCCGTAGCCTAATTCTGTAAGGGGAAATCGTAGAGAAGAAATTGTCTCGTGGTGCCCAATAAAAAAAAATGTAATTCTCAGTGTTACTCGAATTAAGAAGAAAAAAAATGGAATTATGAGTGCTAGAAAATTAAGGTTTCCCATGGCTTTTCTTCTAAGGTTTTTCTTCGTAACCCTTCATTCACTCGATGTAGTTACTTAATTTATTGTCGGGCTCGGGATAGTTTGGTAGGTGTAATATAACTATCTGGCTCCCTTCACCTTCTCTTAAACTGTTTGGTGTGATGCAGGTGGTTGCTTTCACGCTGCTCTCGTCTCGTTAGCACACCCACCTGCTTTACGTCTAACACCTTATTATCTCACCCTCCTCACACCTCATACGCCAGCTTGCACCTCTTAGTCTATTTACTTCTTCATCCTCCCCTTTCTCCCCCCTTTTCTCCCCTCATTTATTTATTTTCCACCCTTCCCTCATCTCAAACACCAGCCCACCCTTCATCTCGCGCCCCTTCTTCTCCCCTCTCTCCCCTCCCCACACAGCCTTCGTCTTTGCATTGCACACTCTCTCCCCTTCCCACCTCTTCCTCGTCCCTTTTCCCTTTCCACAGCTCTTTCCCCTTTCCCTTCATTATCCCTTATGCCAGTCTCTCTCTCTCTCTCTCTCTCTCTCTCTCTCTCTCTCTCTCTTCCTTCCTTCTTCCTTTTTCGATCATCTTTCCCTTCAGTCACCCTCCTTTTCCCATTCCCTCCCTTCCTCCTTACTCATTTTTTCCATACTCTCCCTTCCTCCTTACTCCCTTTTTTCTTGCCTTCTCTCCCTTCTTCCTTCTCCCATTCTCTCCCCTTCTTCCTTCCCTCCTCCTCTTCCCATCCCACGCATTACCCCCCTCCCCAGCCTCTGTGTAACCCAAGCTTCTCTCCATTCTCTCTCTCTCTCTCTCTCTCTCTCTCTCATATTGTCTTAACCTTCTTTCCCTCGCCTCCCAACTATGTTCTCTCTCTCTCTCTCTCTCTCTCTCTCATATTGTCTTAACCTTCTATCCCTCACCTCCCAAATATGTTCTCTCTCTCTCTCTCTCTCTCTCTCTCTCTCTCTCTCTCTCTCTCTCTCTCTCTCTCTCTCTCTCTTATTGTCTTAACTTTCTATCCCTCACCTCCCAACTATGTTCTCTCTCTCTCTCTCTCTCTCTCTCTCTCTCTCTCTCTCTCTCTCATATTGTCTTAACCTTCTATCCCTCACCTCCCAACTATGTTCTCTCTCTCTCTCTCTCTCTCTCTCTCTCTCTATCTATCTATCTATCTATCTATCTCTATCTATCTATCTATCTCTCTATCAATCTCTCAAAATCGTCTGAACAAGCCAAGAATCAAAGAAAAAAAAAAATCATCTAACCCACCAGTTTCAAAAAATCAGTCCACAAATAAGGAAAATAATCAGAAAATCGTAAAAAATAAATTGAAAAATACCAGGAAAAAGGAAATCAGAAATACACCGTTGGATCTAAGGGATTAAATGACCGTCTTAGGCAGGTGAAGAAACGTTGCAGGTAATTTTTAAAGGTAACCGGAAGTATCGCGGTGTCTTAGTAGTAGTAATTATAGACTACTTCCGGGTAAGATTGAGGGACCGGAAGAAACAACCTAGCCATCTTCCGTTTAATCTCCATCTAATCTTCCGTCTAATCTTCCGTCTAATCTTCCATCAAATCTTCCATCTAATCTTCCGTCTAATCTTCCATCTAATCTTCCATCTAATCTTCCGTCTAATCTTCCACCTAATCTTCCATCTAATCTTCCACCTATTCATCCATCTAATCTTCCGTCTAATCTTCCATCTAATCTTCCATCCAATCTTCCATCTTCGGATTCTTCGAAGTGGTGAGGGATGGAACTTTATTGGATTATTAGTTTTCGTTGTGAATGATGAGATTATTGTTATTATTATTATTATTATTATTAGTATTATTATCATCAATATCATCATCATTTTTATCATCATTTTTATTATTATTATTATTAGTTTTTTATAAGTTTTAGTTGTGATTGACGAGGTGTAAGTATTTTCTCTCCTCAAAGTGTTGATTAAATACTGATTGGCGTTGAAAGTGATTGATGATGGTCGTGGTATTTATTTTTCCACGTAAATAATTGAGTTGGCCTTTTTTGCTGCTTAAACAATAAAGTAAAATAAATAAATAAATAGATAAAGGAGGGCTGTATTTACACCTAACACGTGGGTCATGAAGGTAGATTTATATTTGATTTTTGCCAAGTTCCGATCTTCCCCTCATCCGGATCTGCAATGAGGGTGTGTGTATGTGTCACCAAGAGAAGAAAAAGTGCATTTAGGTGTGTATCTGGTGAGGCGGGGCACATGGATGAGGGGTGAGGGGTGAGAAGGGTAGGGAGAGAGGGAGAGGGAGTGGGTTTAGAAGGGGAAGGATGTGGGTGAGGGATGAGGGGAGAGGAGGAGGGGGAGAAGTGAGGGACGAGGGGAGAAGGGTGCCGGATGAGGGAGAGAGGTAATGTATTAAGGATGAGGGATGAAGGGAGAGGGGTGAGGAATGAGGGATGAGTGATGAGGGGTAAGGTATAAGGGGTGAGTAAGGGGAGGGCGGTACTGGGTAATGGAAGCTCGTGTTTACCCTCACCGCCACCAGGAACCGGAAGTGTGTCAGTCATTAGGCCACACCTGTGATTACCTGAGAGCGTCTTGTGATCTTCTTCGCCCACCTTACCGTCACAAATATAACTGCTCTGCTTTTGAGGGATTATCTTTGTCGTCTTTAGGTCTGGTTCTGCCTTTCGTAACGTCAATAAATAGATAAATAAATAAATAAATAAATAAATAAATAATAACTTAGTAATGTCATCCGTAATCATCAATTGGTTTATAGGGCGAATATTTGACCTTGCTCTTTGCCCTTGACCTTTGTGCTCTCTCTCTCTCTCTCTCTTTGTGACCTCGTTTGACTGATCACAAAATCGAATCCCTTTATCCTTGCCTTACCCTGATCATTTCCACACTAAGCTGACCTTCCCATATGACCTTGGCCTTTGACGTGTTCTAAAAAACTGTAAGTCAACCACTTGGCTGATCCTCAACCCTTCCACTGTGTTAAATCTAAATCATATGAAAACTGTTCTGGTTATTTTGTTCACGCACAGGCAGACATTAAACTTCCATTTTGTTCTGCTGCCTTGACTTATTGTTCTCGTGACTGAATCCCTTCGTTCTTGCATTACCCTCAACTTTTCAACCAGGTTTGGTTCGGATAAAATATAAACTTTAAGTTGACCTTTCTAGGTGAGTTTTTGACCTACCGTGTGACCTTGGCTTTTGACCTATTGTTCTGAAAAAACAGTAGGTAAACCCTTTGGCTGACCCTCAATGGCTAAAATCGAGAGAAAAAAAAAAAAGAAGCTGAGTTATTTAGTTCATACACATACACACACACACACCAAGAAAAGTGCAGGCTTTCCAAAGAAAGCGTATATAACAGCCGCTCTTGCCACGCAGGCCCATGTGCAAAAAATAAAAATAAAAATAAAAATAAAGTGTTTCGCCTTAGTGATGCGGTTTAACGTAACTGAAAAGTGGTTTGGGAAGTGAATGGCTACCCAGGCTTCGGCATAATAATAACTGAAAAATGGTTTGGAGAGTGAATGGCTACCCAGGCTTCGGTATAATAATGCTATAATTCCTTCGGGGTGGATTGTGCACTTGAGAGAAGCATTAATCCCAGGGCAGGGGTCAGGCCGCCTTGGTTCTGGAATGCCGCCACCACTCTGCTTAGAACGGACACTCGCAAATAAAGTTAAGATCAATTCCTTGTCATAACTATAATTTTTCTTTTCGTAATTAATGACAGATGGTTCCAGTAAACCTAGAAAAAAATTCGTGCTGAAAGGTTGAATTTTCGTATCGCTTTAATTCCCAGATTTTCTTTAATTCTTTTCCCTCCCCCTGTATGTTGTGGCTTCCCCCTTCCTGCCTTCTTATCTCGCCGTTCTCCCTCCTTTCTCATCACTTTATTAGTTTCTCTCTCCCAGCCTCTAGTTACTCTCTATCTCTCCCTCTCTCTCTATCCCTCCTCCTCCTTCCATATCGTATCTCTCTCCTTCTCTTCCTCTCCCGATGTTGCTCTCCTTCACTTCTTCACCTGTTGCGTTCCTTCCCTCCCTTTTCATATCATGAGTCTCCCCTTCCCCCACCCTCCATCTCATGTTCTCCTTCTCATCTTGTCGTTCTCTCCTCTCCCCTCCTCATATCACAGCTCTCTCCTTCCCTCCCTCCCTCCCTCCATCTCTTCCTTCCTTATCTACCTTTCGTCTTTCCTCCCTCCACCTCGAGAGCAACAATAGTGAGGTTTGAGTGTTGTAAGCGAGGCGGGCGTGGGAGCACAAATGGTTTATAACATTACGTGTGCACAATCTAATGTTCACGGGTCGGTGCACAAGTAGGCGAGAGGCGGCGATGCTGCACAGGTCCATTGCTCATGCACCCCCTCTCACCGATCCTGGCCTTTGTTGGATGCACAGGACTCGACGTGCTCAGGACTGTGTGTGTGTGTGTGTGTGTGTGTGTGTGTGTGTGTGCGCTCAGGATGATGTTACGGAGGCCAGCTGCTCAGTCCCTCTCTCATGTACCTTGATTCCGGTTTTTGTTGGGTGCACAGGATTTCGGATGTGCTCAAGACTCGTGTGTGTGTTCAGGATGCTGCTACTGAGGCCAAATGCTCAGTAACTCCCTCACCGACCTCTGGCACTAGCTTGTGCTGGATGCACAGGACTCTATTACGTGCTCAAGACTCTGTGCGTGCTCAGGTCTCCCGTGCACAACAAACCTGTAAATCGTTCTGCTGCTAGGATCAAACTTTCCACCCTTTCACCGACCTTGTTACTGGCTTTTTGTTAGATGCACAGGACTCCAGGCGCTTGAAGGCTCAGTGCGTGCCCAGGACTCTTGCGTGCACACCAAACCTAGCCCCGTAAATTTTGCGTGCACACCTAAACCAGCCCTGTAATTTTGCGTGCACTCCAGACCAGCCCCTTTCTGTCTTTCTCCTCCTGGGGTCAAACTACTCACCCTTTCGCTAATTCAGACACTGGTTTTGTTAGTGGGGTATGCACGCAACTCTGTACGTGCTCACTAACCCCCCCCCCCAGTAACTTTGCGTGCACACCAAATCTCACCTTAAATTTTCGCTTGCACACCAGACCCGCCGTGTAAATTTGCGTGCGCACAAGACTCATCCTGAAAATTTGCGTGCACACCAGACAAATACTGTAAGTTTTGCGTGCACACCAAACAAGTACTGTAAATTTTGCGTGCACACCAGACTAGCCCTGAATATTTGCATGGACATCAGATAAGCCCTGTAAATCTGCGTGCACACCAGACCAGCCCTGTAAATTTTGCGTGCACGCCAGACCCACCCCGTAGATTTGCGTGCAGACCAGACAATTCCTATAAGTATGCGTGCACATCAGATAAACCTTGTATATTTGCGTGCACACTAGCCCAGCCTCACAAATCCTGCTTTCTGTGGCCAGTTGCTCATCCACCTTCATACTGGTTTTGTTTGCGTGCGGTGGAGAGATGCGGAGGGGGGGGGGGATGCACAGGACTCATTGCGTGCGTGTGGGTGAATGGACCGGACTCATTGCGTGCAGGAAGGGGCATGCACAGGACTCACTGCATGCAAGAGGGGGATGTACAGGACACATTGCGTGCATGGAGGAGCATGCACAGGACTCATTGCATGCAAGAAGGGGATGTACAGCTCATTGCGTGCGTGGAGGAGCATGCACAGGACTCATTGCGTGTGTGGAGAGGGAGGAATACACAAGACTCATCGCGTGCGTGCAGAGAACAATTGCGTGCGTGCATCAAAACCAGCTCTGTAAATCCTGCCGCGGCTTTTCATGAGAGTCAGATTTTAACCAGACAATTCGACCCAGGTATCCGCCAGGTGTGCCCCGTCTATGCCAGGGTGATAAGGCTCTCTCGGGAGCGTAATCAGCGGAGGCATCACCTGGGCAGCCTGAGTCACACCCTCCACCTCATTAACCCTTTACCGTGGCTCGTGGCTCAGATTAACGCGCCGCAGGTAGAGCCTTACCTGAAATGGAAGCTTGGGCACACCTGGGATATGAGGCGATCGCTAAATCCGGTACGATTCATCTAAGGAAAGATACGGCGAAGGGGAGACCGACCCAAAGCGTACTCTAGTCGCCTTGGGTCTTGGTTGGTAAGGGAGTTGAATGCCACGTTGAGTATTTATAAAGGATCTTCAAGATAGTATTAAGATAAAGCAGAAGGTTCCGTTGCAGTCACTTATAGCTAGAAATCTCTCTCTCTCTCTCTCTCATTTTAAATTTACCACCAGCAACTAAAATCGTACATTAGCCAGAATTAAAGTTAGTCATTTTGCAAGACCTAAGAAGTGAGTGAAGACAGCTCCATAATCTTAAGATCTTGGGAATTTTCTTAATATCGAGTGTAGATAGTCTTGCTTAAGTAGTAGGTCCTTGAATTTTGAGGGTTAACATTCGCTTAAGTTTTTCTGTTACATAATAGGTAGCCTTGAGGGTGAAGTTAAGGGTTTGTATTCACGTCAGTCAGAGAAGCGCCTTAACACGTTTTCCCGAGCGATTTATTTTGATTAGTTCATCTTACTGTCCACTTGTGTGTTATATAAATCCTTCCATTATCACCATACTCTGCATAACCAACGTACAAAAGGACACTAATCACCCATATCCAAAAATAAATCGCTAAGGAAAAGGTATTAGGGAGCTTCCTTAACTGGGGAGAATTCGGGTCAGAGTAATCTTATCCACAACTTAAACCCAGGCAAGTTTATTTATTTATTTATTATTACTATTATTATTATTATTATTATTATTATTTTTAATGCGGTACCTGATTAGGGATGGAAAAATATAGTCTGTTTGATCATACCTGGCTGAGATGTGTATCCCGTTTCACCTGACTATCTGCTATTTAATGACAGAATAAGGTAATGCTACATCTATACATTTCCTTAACACATCTTTATATAGTTCATTCACTTCAACTTGATCAAGATTTTCGTCCATTTGCAGTTCATTTCACGTAGTCCAGTGGCTGAAAAAAGATAATACTACGGCTCTTCATCCTTTCCACAGCACTTCTTCGTGACTAGCACCATATTCTAGTGTTAATGGCTTGATATAACTCAGAATTCAAGATGGAAAGATGGCAATTTTAGGCCAAGGTAATGTGAACAGAGTATCGAGTATTTAACTAAACTTTTTCCTACCTGTGGCAATTTTTAGTCAGGTGAGAGTAATCATGGTCGGCTCAGGAAGCTCCGTAACACCTTTTCCTGAGCGATTTACATTTGAATCCGTCTGGCTAATGTCGTTCTGTACCTTACTTATGCTGGGTATGGCGATATTGGAATGATTTGGGAAACACAGGAGAGAGAGAGAGAGAGAGAGAGAGAGAGAGAGAGAGAGAGAGAGAGAGAGAGAGAGAGAGAGGGAGAGAGAGGGAGGATCACGAGTAGAAATTGTCTTGTTCTTCATTCTTCTCCTTCCTCTTTAATTTTCTTTTTGTTTACTGTGCTTGGTAACTTTATTTCTCTCTCACTCTTCCTTCTCTGCCACTCTTTTATCTCTCTCCTCTCCTTCTTGCTCCTCTCTTTATTGCTGTCTTCAGTTTTGTCCTCACTTTCCTCTTTTTCTTCCTTTCCATCAACTCTTCCATTTTTCTGTATATATATTAACTCCTGATTCTCCTTTGCCTCTTACTTGCCACGTTTTTATGTCACTTATATTTCCTTGTTCTCTCTAATTTTCTTTCACTACTGCCCACTTTTGTACCTTCTCACTTCTCATTTTCCCTCCTTACTCACTAATCTTTCATCCTAGTTCTCTTTACAGTTTCTTTAGTCTCTCTCTTTCTCGTTTTTTCTACCCTTCACCTAACCTCATCCCCTCCCCTCACTCCTCCTCCTTTTCTTTCTCTCCCGGCTATGCAACCACCCCTTTCACTACCCCCTTTTCCCCTCCATCCTTTCTCCTGTCTCTCCCCTGTCTTCTTAATCCCGTCACTCATTTCCCCTCCTCTTCCCTCTTCCTCTTAGCTCACTGACCACCTCTTCCTCCTCCTCATCCGGGTCAGCATTAACTTTCTTAGATGTGTGGCGGAGGGTTGGTAATTACTTTATATATTTCTTAAAAGATTCGTGTACAGAGCATTATCGTTTCGTCTACCTTAATTGGAGGTGCTGAGTTCTTGCAAGACGAGCAGCTCCTTGCGATTATCTTGAAAGAGAGAGAGAGAGAGAGAGAGAGAGAGAGATGGAAAAGGGAACGGAGATAAGAAATGTATATGACTGGGCAGACGAACTGAAGGGAAAAATGAGAAGGAATGAAATAAGGAAGAGGAGATGAAAATATGAAAGGTCTTGCAGTTCTACAGGTGAACCGAGGAAGAGGGAGGAAGGAAAGCTGGAAGAAAGGAAGAGACCGTTTCAAGACTGTAGATAAGAACTAGCAAGGAGGAGGGAAGGAAGAGGAGGAAAAGAAGAGGAAAAAATGTATGAAGACTATGCAGACGAACCAGTAAGAGGAGGAGAAGAAAGAGGAGAAGAGACGAAACTGTACCAAGAGTGTGTAGACGAGTCAGTGGGAGGGAGGGAGTGACGGAGAGATGGAGGAGTGGTATATGAATGGAGGAGAGAACTTGTAGGATGGAGGAGGGACGGGGAGATGATGATGGAAGGGGAGAAGGCGAGGAAGAAGAGTGGAAAGGTCAGGTGAAGGGAAAGCTAGGACGAGGTTTAATTGGTCTTTGAGGTGGGAGAAAGCAGGTGGGAGAATGAAGGGGAGAAGGTGGAACAGGGAGCAAAGAGGAGAGAAGAGGAGAGAGGGAGAGAAGAGGAGAGAGGGAGAGAAGAGGAGTGAGGGAGAGAAGAGGCGAGAGGGAGAGAAGAGGAGTGAGGGAGAGAAGAGGCGAGTGGGAGAGAAGAGAAGAGAGGGTGGAGACATGAGGAGAGGAGAAGCAGATGAAGGAGGACGAACGAGGATACAAGAGTGAGATTAAAGAGGAGCGAGAGAGAGACTGATAGAAGAGAAAACTGGAAGAAAGAGGGATAGAGTACATGAGAGTCAGAAGAAAGAGAGCTGAGGAGCAGGAGACTCAAGAGGAAGAGAGAAAGAGAGACAGCGGTAGGCAAAAAAAGTAAAAAAGAGAGAGAACAGTAGATAGCGAGAATTAAAAAAAAAAGATGTTAGAGGATAAAAAGTTAGATAATAAAGGGACGACAGAGAGAGAGAGAGAGAGAGAGAGAGAGAGAGAGAGAGAGAGAGAGAGAGAGAGAGAGAGAGAGAGTCATGCTCATGGATTTGTCTGTTATTTAATTGCGTTTAAGATATGTTATTACTCGGGAAGCGGTCTTGGAAGTCCACCCCCCCCCTCTCTCTCTCTCTCTCTCTCTCCAAATTATCCCACCTGGTTCATCTTTATAGGCGGAGATTTTCGTCCTTTTGCAGCTTATTTCCCGTTGAAGTGTGTGTGTGTGTGTGTGTGTGTGTGTGTGTGTGTGTGTGTGTGTGTGTGTAAGAGAGAGAGAGAGAGAGAGAGAGAGAGAGAGAGAGAGAGAGAGAGAGAGATTAACATTGTATTTTGGCCTTAATCTCTCGTTACATTTAGCATTCAAGATGGAGAAATGGCAGTTTTAGACCAAGTTAAAGTGAACTGAGTGTAGTTTTATTCATTCATTCTTTTTGTATAACCTCTCTTAAACATGTGCAGAATTTCTCCGGGATCCTCCTCCTTCTTCTCAGAATGAACTTAACCTTTCCAGTTCGTAGAGATCTTTTTCGTTTTCTTCTTGCCATCTCAGACGATTTTATTTTTAAGAGGGGTCTTGTACTGAAGAGGTTAGTGAAGGCAGTATCCAACCCCCTCAAGGCCAAAAAGTTTCTTCTGTTCAGAGTAAAAGTAATCTTGTGGTAGAATAATTAACAAGAATATGAAAGATAAAGGACATCGTACTGAAAGGGTTAATCATTCTCATCTGTACTCTCTCCTTCACCTGTGTACAAACTTTCCCCGACTTTTATACAGCAGATTCCCTTTCCTATGCACACACTCATCCTCTCTTCTCTGCTCACACACTTCCCCTCCTCCCTACTCACACCTCCCCTTCATACTCACCAATTTCCTCCTCCTTACATCACCCCTTCTTACTCACCGGTTTCCTCCTCCTCACTCACCCCTCCCTTCCTACACACCTCCTCTCCTCCCCTTCCTCACCTCCCTACTCACCCCTGTCTCCTCCTCCTTCTTCTCACCTTCCATGCAAATCCGATGCGTTCACTGATCAGGTGGTCGATATGAAAATACAGGTTATATTAGGTGTGAGGCGGGGCGGGCATCTCTCTACGATTGGGTTGAGATTTGACGCACCTCGACAGGCTTCTCATAGAACCTTTGGAACATGCGTGAGGTCGGTTCGGCACGGGCAAGGGAGAAACCAAAGCGGGAAAGGCAAAGTTCTGGTGGTTTAGGTGTCTTTTGGGATTTATGGCAGGGAGAAATCGAGAAATGGAAGGCAGATTTTTGGTGGATTAGGTGTGTGTTTATGGATTTAACGTAGGAATAGTCGAGGGATGAAAAGCATGTCTCATATTTTTTAAGTAACAAGTTCAGAATAGTAGTAGAAAGAAATCTAGACATGAGAGGAAATTTGTGGTGGTTCAGGTGTGTGTGTGTGTGTGGATTTATGATAGGAAAAAATTAAAGAGTGAAAGGCTAATTTCTGGTGATTTAAGTGTGGCTATGAATGGATTTATAGTAGAAAATATTTAGGATTGGTAGACTAATTTGTGGTTGTAAAAGTGTGTGTTCTGCTTTACGGTAGGAAAAAAAAGAAAAAGGGTATGAAGGACATGATTCTGGTTATGTGTGTGTGTGTGTGTGTGTGTGTGTGTGTGTGTGTGTGTGTGTGTGTGTGTATACAGGTTTATGGTGGGAGGCTTTGTGTTGGTGTACGAAATAACCCACTCACTCTGCCCCTACTTGACTTCTTCCTTTGTTCCCTTCCTTGTTACCTCCTCGCCTTCTGGTCTTGCCTTAGGGCCACGTCGCTTCTCTTTTTATCTCCTTATCATCTTCTTGGTTATGATCCCTTTGCTGTTCCTCTCCTCGTCCCTTCCTTCTTCTCTCCTACCTCTTCTCAGGTTCACTTCTCTTCTCTCCCCCACCCTCTAGTTTCTCCCCTCCCTAGTTTCTCCTCTGCCCTACTCGCTTTACTCTCCCCCATGCCCTTTCCTAACTCCTCTCCCCTTTTCTCCCACCCTTTGGTCTCTTTCCCACTCTGTTTTTCTCTGGCTCACCCTCTCTTCTTTCCCATCAGTAACTTTTCCCTTGCCTCCCTTCCATTCCCCTACCTCTCCCCTTTAACCGTGCCCTCTCCCCCTTTCCCTTGCCTCTCCACTTTCCCCTTGCCCTCCCCGTTTCTCTTGCCTTCCCCTTTTTTCCTTTTTCTCCCCTTGTCTCTGCGTTCTTCCCATTTTCCCCTGCCTCTCCCCATTTCCTTTGCATCTGGGGGAGGCGGTGGCTCAATCGGTAGAGAGTTGGCCTGCAGTCATGACTGACCCGGGTTCAAATCCCGCTGAGGCAGGGAACAGTATAAGGATTTGAATTTCATAAAATCAGACTTTACTGATCTACCAGAAGGCCCGCCGACATGTAAAAATACCCCCGCTAATACCAATACACCTGTCCTGTATGAGACAACCCTAACATGTATTCAATATGGATGGCGGGTGTTAGCGCCGAAGTGGTGACATGTAGAGGTGTGCGGTATGTAGGAGGACTACTGGGCCTTGAAAGCAGGCTGTGAAGCCTATGCCCAGAGTCGGTCACATAAAAAAAAAAAAAAAAAAATCTCCCCTTTTCCTCTGTTCCCCCCCTTTTTTTTTTTTAGCCCCCCCCTTTTCCCTGCCTCTCTCCATTTCCCCTGCCTTCTTTTTTTCCCCTACCTCTCACCTTTTCCCTTGCTTGATTGCCTTCCCACTACCTTCCTCGTTTTTGCCCTGCCTTCCGCCTTTTTCCCCGCTTTTCCCTTTTCCCAAACATTCCTCATTTTCCCTCTGTCTTGTCCCCTTCTCTCCGGCCTTTCCCCTTTTCCCCTACCTCCCCCTTGTTCTCCCCTGCCTCCCTTCCCCCTTTGCCTCCCTTTAACCCTTTCCTCCTTCGTGCAGTTGCGGGGCGGGGCGGGAGGATGGTGAGAGTGCTTCGTCAGGTAAGGGGCGTCGTATGTTGCCATGGTTTACGAGAAAGAAATGCGTCACCTGTCGGAAGAAAGATCGTGTGCGTCGCTGGGTGTCTCCAGAATTATTTTTATTACCTGTCTATTGTGTTTTTAGACCCCCATTCAATTTACAGCCAAAGAAAAAAAAGGAGAAATGGAACACTTTTTTCTTTTCCATTTTTAGATGTAATAGTCTAAGGTGGTAGGTGACTTGGATGGTAAGTGACTTGGGTGGTAGGTGACTTGGATGGTAGGTGACGTGGATGGTAGGTGACTTTGACTTGGATGGTAGGTGACTTGGATGGTAGGTGACTTGGGTGGTAGGTGACTTGGGTGGTAGGTGACTTGGATGGTAGGTGACTTGGGTGGTAGGTGACTTGGGTGGTAGGTGACTTGGATGGTAGGTGACTTGGGTGGTAGGTGACTTGGATGGTAGGTGACTTGGGTGGTAGGTTACTTGGGTGGTAGGTGACTTAGATGGTAGGTGACTTGGATGGTAGGTGACTTGGATGGTAGGTGACTTGGGTGGTAGGTGACTTGGATGGTAGGTGACTTGGATGGTAGGTGACTTGGGTGGTAGGTGACTTGGATGGTAAGTGACTTGGATGGTAGGTGACTTGGATGGTAGGTGACTTGGGTGGTAGGTGACTTGGATGGTAGGTGACTTGGATGGTAGGTGACTTGGATGGTAGATGACTTGGATGGTAGGTGACTAGGGTGGTAGGTGACTTGGATGGTAGGTGACTAGGGTGGTAGGTGACTTGGATGGTAGGTGACTTGGGTGGTAGGTGACTTGGGTGGTAGGTGACTTGGATGGTAGGTGACTTGGATGGTAGGTGACTTGGATGGTAGGTGACTTGGGTGGTAGGTGACTTGGATGGTAGGTGACTTGGATGGTAGGTGACTTGGATGGTAGGTGACTTGGATGGTAGGTGACTTTGACTTGGATGGTAGGTGACTTGGATGGTAGGTGACTTGGATGGTAGGTGACTTGAGTGGTAGGTGACTTGGATGGTAGGTGACTTGGATGGTAGGTGACTTGGATGGTAGGTGACTTGGATGGTAGTTGACTTGGGTGGTAGGTGACTTGGATGGTAGGTGACTCGGATGGTAGGTGACTCGGATGGTAGGTGACTTGGATGGTAGGTGACTTGGATGGTAGGTGACTTTGACTTGGATGGTAGGTGACTTGGATGGTAGGTGACTTGGATGGTAGGTGACTTGAGTGGTAGGTGACTCGGATGGTAGGTGACTTGGATGGTAGGTGACTTGGATGGTAGTTGACTTGGTTGGTAGGTGACTTGGATGGTAGGTGACTCGGATGGTAGGTGGGGGCGCTCGAAATCCACTCCCTTGATGTAGCGTAACTTTCAGGTGGCTTTACACTAGTGAAAGCCATATAGTTTTCTGTAATCCACGAAACCGTGCACTACGCTGGGTGGTAACCATAAAACCGAATGAATGCCTGGTGGTTTTGTGAGTTATAGCGTAATATTTTCCGTTCGAGGGATAGTTTGGAGTTATTTTTCACATTATGCTACTCATGGACGAGCGAGGCTGGTCACGCGTGTCGTAAATAACAGGAGTGAATAGCCTAGCCCCGGGCCCATACGCTCCTGATGGGGAGAAGAAGAATTGGAATTAGATGATAGAATGTTTTGTTTACGTATGAGAAATAAAAGTGAGTGGTTTGAGTATGAAGTATCAGTCTCTCTCTCTCTCTCTCCCTCTCTCTCTCTCTCTCTCCCTCTCTCTCTCTCTCTCTCGTAATGAAATCTTACGCAAGTTTAAGAAATGAAGCACTGACTGGGGGGACTATGAAGGAATCGATATCAAACTTTTCTTCTTCGATGTAATAAAGTTTTACGTAAGTTTAAGGAATGACACTGGAATGGGTCGGGAATGAAGGCGTCAATTTGGCTAATGAATCGAGCGTGGCATGTGTGGCGGGCGTGAGGAGGGACATTTCTGGGAAGGTACACACACACACACACACACACACACACACACACACACACACACACACACACACACACACACACACACACACACACACACACACACACACACATCAATCTGGACGGCCGCGGCGACAAGTGCACAGTTCCTGGAAGGGGTGTGTGGAGTGGCGACAGGACACGAGAGCGACAGGACGACGCGTGTAGGGGTGTGGAGGGGTGTAATGGGTAAATGGATGTAGGGGGGGGTGAGGAAAGTAATGGGTAATTGGGTGTAGGGGAGATGGGGACAAAGTTGTAAAGAAACAGGGAGGAGTGGATGAGAAATTTAAGGTGAGGCGAGTCTTAGATAAATGGGTATATGAGGGGATGGGGCAGTGGTATAAGAACTGGAGAAAAATGGGCTGGATATGTAGAGGTGCTAATGGGAGAATGGCAGGGCTTTTAATGGGGTAATGGAGACACGTATTGAAACTCCAGGGACGCGAGTAGGAGAAATGAGGAGGAAAATGGTAAATGGGTTAATGGGAGTAATATAGACGCTTGGAGAACTGTGGAAATTCGTGTGGGAGAGGTGAGGAGAGTTACGGTAGATAGATGTAAGAGACAGGAAGAGTGCACTGTTAGAAATGTAGGTAATGGGAGCGGTGATGGGGATGTGTGTGAATTGACAGACACATTTCCGTAAGCTGTTGGAAGATAATGGTAAGCGGATTGTGGGGTAATAGATTTAGTAGTATCAGAATTGTTGTGATGGAAAGACAACAGATACGCAGGAGAGGTGATGGGAAGAAAGATAGGCCAGTATGGGGATAGTAGGAGAAAAGAGCTATAGGAAGGAACCTGGAAGGAGGGAAGGTGATGGGAATAATTGTAGGTCAGTATGTGGGAGTGACAGAGACAGTGTATAAGAAGTGAAGGGAGGAACAGACCAGGAATGTGTGGGAAATGATGGGAACGATGGTCAGTGTATGGGCTGATATGTTATGAGAATTGTTGGGAGGAAAAGACCAGGTATGCAGAAGCGGTGATGAGAAAGTGATTGATAGGCAGGTATAAAGGGGTGATACAGTTTTAATGGTACCTGTAGGAAAGGGTGGAATAGGTATACAGAGGAGGCGATGGATATACTGTAGTGCTAGGTATGTGTCTATGATGATCAGAGATATATATGTAAGGTAGGGAGGTGAGAGGCATAGTGATACGTAGGTGTGTAGGTGATAAGATATAAATGTACAAGAATGGTAGAGAGAAATGAGCTAGAGAAGTAGGGGAGATGGTGGAAAATACGGTAGGTGGGTGGATGTAGGTAATGGAGACATGAATTGTAAAGAGTGACCAAGGAGTGCATATACGGAAGGTGACTGTGTATTCGGATGACTGGGAAAGGACGCGACTGGTGTGTGGGAATTAGGGGGGCGAATGAAGGGAAAATGCAAGAAATGTGATTGAAAATATGAATGGATATGCAGAGGATGATTGAGAAGATGACAGGCAGGTGATAATTCTGAGTGGAAAGGAGCAGGTGTGGGGTCACGAAGCAGGAATGCGGGGAAGGTGATTAAAATATGAACTGATATGCAGGGGATGATTGAGAAGATGACAGGTAGATAATAACAGCACTGGAACAGGTGTGAGAAAAACGTAAAGCTAGTCGGGAAAGAACGCGACAGGTGTGAACGACTCCTACTCAAGAATTAGTCAGGTGTGTAAGGTCAGTACGGGATATACCAAAATAGATGTCCACGAAATGGCAAGGGAGGGACATGGCAGAAGTGTTGAAATTCCAGGGTAGAAAAATAACGTGAGTAAAGGCAGAGGAATGCATGTTGAAGGACTGAGAAAAGTAAACAGCGCTCCTCTAAAAACCCACCTGGCGTTCCCTCAGGTGTTGTGGGGACGGCTGAGTCTGCTGGTGTGGGCTTGGGTGTGACGGTGATAGTAGGAAATGACTAAATGATGCTGGGTAGACGCTGATGATGTTCCCTAAGCCATCTTCGCAAAACAGAAGAAGTCACCCAGCCAAGTAGAAGAGGAGCATTATATAAGGACAAGCCTGTGTATCCCTTTAGGCCTTCCCTTTATTTTTCCTCCCTACCGCCAGGCGATTTTATTCAGCTTTGGGGAGACGATTATATTGAGCTTTAGAGGCGATGGTCCGTATCCTCGTTGGTTAAGGAGGCTTCCTAGCAACTCTTCCTTAGCGATTTATTTTTGGATACGGCATGTTAAGAGTTGTGGTATGTTAGTTATTCTGAATATGGCGTTATTGGAATTATTTAAATGAGAAAGAAGAGGATAATAAGGAGTAATAAGCAAAATAAATCACTTAGAAAGAGATGTTAGGGAAATCGTCTGGTGGGAGCAAGCGTAAATATTAAATGACGTCATGGCAATCAAAGAGTTAAGAGATAAATGTAGAGGAGATAAAGGTAGAAGAGATAAAAGTAGAAAGATATCCTGAGAAGTGTGATTAAGGGCAGGGGAAGCATAGTAGTTAGAATTTCGAGTAAATTGGAGGAGGAGGAGGAGGAAGAGGAGGAGGAGGAGGAGGAGACGAAGACGAAGAAGACACGTACAGTATAGTAAATGGGAAATGATGGATAATACACTGCAGTCTGATGTGGAAGCTTCCAGGGAGAATATTTAATGTATTTTTATGTCAGAGTTATTATTATGTATCACAGAGAGGAAGTGAAGAAGAGGAAGTAATAGTAATACAAATTAATGCAGTGATTTTAGAGAGAGAGAGAGAGAGAGAGAGAGAGAGAGAGAGAGAGAGAGAGAGAGAGAGAGAGAGAGAGAGAGAGGGGTACTGTAATCACTTAATTTTCTGTATTGTTTAAGGCTTCTTGACTTAGTTTTCACCTTAATATGAGTGTATTAATTAGATGAAAGGTGTGTATGAAAGGTTAAACATACATACATACTTATACATGCGTAGGTAACATACATACATATACATACATAGCTAACATACATACGTGCAGAATATATACTCAGTTCATAATACATACATACATACATACATACATGAAGGGAACCGAGGAACCACAGTTAGGAGAGAGAGAGAGAGAGAGAGAGAGAGAGAGAGAGAGAGAGAGAGAGAGAGAGAGAGAGAGAGAGAGAGAGAGGTCAGTGAAGGAAAAGGCTGGGTAATGGAGTATAGGAAGGGCGAAGTAGATTGAGGAGGCAGTAATGTCTGTAAGTAGAATCTATGGTGGATCATATACCAACGCCCCCCCTGACCCCCCTCACCCCCCTCCTACCCCAACCCTTCCCTCACCCTCTCCTACCCCCAACCTCTCCCCTAGTCCCTCCCCCCTTGCCCCCTTCTTCCCCCCTTCTTCGGGTGACCTCGCGTGACATCCATATTGCCCCTCCCTTTATATATGTCCAGACTTTTTCAATCAACTTTTTTGCACATATGGCGGCGCTACATTATACTTTTACGGTCGATATAATACTTTTGTGTCCTTACCCTCTTTTTATATAGATTGCGATGAGCTCCTGCGTCACTCTTGTACCCTCACGAACGCAGACACACGCGTAACTTGGGTGCGTATACGTTTAATCAACCCCGGATGAAAAATGATCCTTTCTTTGACGCCCTATGATTTCTCAGAAGCGACACCCATAGTTCCTTCAGCTTTACCTGAGGATTTATGTGTGCAATAATAGAGGTGAAGGTAACGGGAGATTTAAAGATTTATGTTAACAGTGTCTTGTGACTGTTGGGGATTACATACGGATTTAGTTTAATTTGGGAGTATACTGAAGCGACTCTATTCTTGCACATGGTTTTCTGAAAACGGGTAAGGAAGCTCCCTAACATCTTTTCCTAGGCTATTTATCTTACTTATTATACGTTACTGTACTCTGTGTTTCTTATATCCGTCAAATATCACCATACTCAAGAGAGCCAATATTTTCTCATAGATTTTTGGGATAGTTTTAGGTCCGTCCTCTCGTCGGGTAAGGAAGCTCCCTAACACCTTTTCCTAATCGATTTATCTTGCTCAGTATTCGTTGCTATACCCTTCTGTGTTTCTTAAATCATTCTAATATCGCCACACTCTGCATGGGTAAGGTACGAACGGATATTAACCAGCCAGAGCCAAAAATAAATCGCAGAGAAAAAGCCGCTAGGGAGTTTACTTAGCCAACTAGGATACGAGCTTTAGTGTCGCTACATTTTCACATATTTAGCAGCATACACACGATATATTCAAAGCGGTATTTTCAGATTTGACACACTTGTTAAACACTTTGTGATCTTTGAAATATTACTCACTAAACAAGCAGTAAATAAATAAATAAATATATACTGTACATAAATAAGAGTAGAATAAAATGTTGATGCTTTTCACTGTATTTTCTTCATTGATATGGCACTGCAAGCATTTATAAGAGTATGGAAGGAAATAATGAATAAGATAAAATGTTGTTGTTGTTGTTTTTTAGGCCTTTTCTTCACAGTCATGGCACTACAAGCATTTATAAATAACGCTATGTCCTGACCAATGATCTCTCTCTTCACAGGTACGTGCGTGTGCAGTGAAGATGTTCAGTGTGAGAGCGTGTACAGTGAAGACGATTAGTGTGAGAGCTGATCCTGTAAGACATCTGAAGGTAAGGGGCCGCATTCTAGTTGAGGAAGCTTCCCTAACCCCTTTTCCTAAGCGATTTATTTTGCTTACTACACCTTACTGTCCAGTTTTGTGTTATATACAGTAGATCCTTCACATATCACCATACTCTGCATAAATAACGTACAAAGGGGCCATATCCAAAAATAAATAGCCAAGGAAAAAGTGCTAGGGAGTTTCCATAACCAACGAAAATTTCATGCCTGTATATTCGTCGCTTGAGGAAGCCTACTAACACCTCTTCCTTAGCGATTTATTTTTGGATATTACGCCTTGCTAGTCCTTTGTATCATATTCCTTTGTATTATGGATATTGATTGTCGAAATAAAATGAAAAAATCAATAAGATGATACATGCAGAAATAAATTTGTAAGGAAAAGATGTTAGGGAGCTTCCTTATCCGATGAGAGGATGGCTTTCAGTATTAATTCCCTCAATTCAGTTCATTATTATTTTGTATCATTTGTGAAGTCATTGAGAGCAACAAGAATTATGGTAGACATCGCTTCTGAGGTCTTTGTTATTTTTGTATTGCTGGCACGTGATTTGTATAGCCTGTATATTAAGTTAGACCATGGAGGCGATTTGTTTGTGGCCACCCCTTACATGATGAAGGCGTGTGGCAGTAGAGTAGAAGTTTGATCATTATAGGCTAGTACCCAGTGATGGTTGAATGAAGGAATTTTTGGTGTTAGGGAGAAGAATAGTTAAGAAGAGATACCTTGTTGTGTTTTGTCTGCTTGAGGATTCCTTGAGCTAGTTTGATAAAAAGGAAAAAGGAAATCCTCTTTGGGATTAATACGATTGAAAGGTTAAGTGATTGATTTTACCCTGTGCTAAATGTTTCTTGAGGCGGTATCACATCGTCGTGAGAGAGAGAGAGAGAGAGAGAGAGAGAGAGAGAGAGAGAGAGAGAGAGATCGCAGTGAAGAGGTTAGTGGATGCGTGACAAGGAGCTCGGTGCGTAGAGATGGTTAATATGCGATGGCGGAAAATGAAGTTGTCTTTGGCTCCTACCGATTCTATTCACACACACACACACACACACACACACACACACACACACACACACACACACACACACACACACACACACACACACACACACACACACACACTTATAAATCACCCTGTCACTCAGAGGATGATTTTACGACTGTTGCGAGGGCTGGCGGGCATATGGTTAGGCTTTGGGAAGAGGAGAGTCTACAGAGGGACTGAATAATTAAGGAAGTAAGGAGGAGGAGAGGAAGGAGGGAGTAGGAACAGGAAGGAGGTAGAAGGAGCAGGAGGAGGAAAGCGTAAGACTTAAGGAAAAGCTACGTTGAGCGTCTTGAGAAGCTGATATTTTATGGAAGATGGTCACTGAGAGAGAGGAGCAGCTTCTTTATATGGATTACAAAGCTCTGACTAATCCGTAAACGGCGTGATAAGGTGATTTACAGCGCCATAATAAAGCAATACATCAAAACCAAGTGGACAGGTGACTCGTGGGCAGGTGAGATGGTCGCCAGGTAGCGCTTAGGAGTCAGGAGGAGTGGAGTGTAAATTTGATGAATGATGTTTGTCAATAAGGAGGGTCAATAGCAGCAGTGGAGGGTCAGTCTGGTGGGGGTGGTGGGGGTTGGGGGAAGGGGGTGTTGGTTGTGGTGGTGGTGGAAAGTGATGGTGGTAGTGGCTAGGGGATAGGGATATTGTTGGTGGCAGTGGTGGTAGAGGGGAGGGGGGTGATGGTATTGCTGGTGGTGGTGGTGGAGGGGTATTGATGGTGGTAGTGGTAATGGGGTGGTGTTGGGGGTGTTGATGGTGGTTGTGGTGGTGGTGGTGGTGGTGGTGAGGGCTTGAATGTAATAATAATAATAATAATAATAATAATAATAATAATAATAATAATTTTTTCACCTACCTAATCCTTACTTTTGCAGGATATAAAAAAAATGGTGAAAGATCTTACATTCGCCTTTGCTTGGTGGTCAACACTGAGATGCACAGTAAAAGTACGATAGCTTTCCTCTCATTAAAAAAAAAATAATAATAATAATCTGATTCTGTAGGAAGACGTGGGAAGATTCATGCTTTTGCTTGTCCCCGCTTAAAAAAAATCTTAAAATCTTAGTTATGACATTAAAGTAACTGATGTCTGTTTGTGGATCTGGGTTCATTCTCATGGCACCAAGAGGACTGTTACTGTTTGCTTTCCTAATTTGCTTTACTCTTAGGTATACTGAAATTTCCACCCTTCGCTCCATCCCTGGCTTCCATCCCTTCCCTCTCCATCCCTCCTTTCTCCATCCCTGTCTTTCATTTCTCACCTTACCACCCCTCCTTCCCTCCCGTCTGTCTGTCTGTCTGTCTGTCTGTCTCTTTCTCTCTCTCTCTCTCTCTCTCTCTCTCTCTCTCTCTCTCTCTCTCTCCCCTCCCCATCCCTACCTTCCCTTCCTTCTCCATGCCTACTTACCTTTTCTTCACCACCCCTCCTTCTCCCTCCTCTGTCCATCCCTACCTTCCCCTCTCTCTCCATCCCTACCTTCCCTCCCCTCTCCATCCCCTCCTACCGTCCCTTCTCTCCTTCCTTCCCTGTTCATCCCTACCAACCTCCCCTCCCACCACCCCTAATACTCTGTTATCCATCACATCAGCGTACGTCGATTCTGCTTCTTGTTACTCCCCATCTTCTTTCCATCATCACCCAGACAAATGGCCACTTATCTCTTCTAATCATAGGCACCAAAACGGCCCAAGTAATTATATCTCCCCACCCGCTTCCTCAACCGCACGGAGCCCCCACCCTCTTTCAACTCCAATTAAGATGAGGTACGGAAGGTAAGTGCCGGTGAGTGCAGGTGAGAAGCGGTAATTTGTACGATAGATCCTCAGTCATTCTTGTTAAAACTTGGATTAGAACACGCACTCGCCGCACCCCCACAGAGGTACTTCCTCTCTCTCTCTCTCTCTCTCTCTCTCTTCCCTGCAAATACCGGCACATACATGAACGTAACCGCGGCCCTTGATAATGTATGTGTATTAAGTAAAAACCCGATCAGACATTCGTGAGGCAGAGAAGCACAGGAAGCACCCTACTCATCCAGCACACGAACGGTAATTTCAGGAGAAGAATACATGTCTGATTGGCTCTATAATTTTTTCGTGGCTCCATATTTTTGCATGCGTCTATAATTTTGTAGCAGCTATTTTTTTTTCGTGGCTTTATAATTTTTTTCGTGGGTATTTTTTTCGTGATTAATTTTTTTCATGGCTATAACTTTTTTCGTGACTATTTTTTTAGTGGCTCTATAATTTTTTCGTGGCTCTATTTTTTTCGTGGATCTCTATATTTTTTTCGTGGTTCAGTCAGTGTTTTGTGGCTTAATTCTTTCGTGGCGCAATTTTTTTTTTTTTTCGTGGCTCTGTAATTTTTTGTGGCTGTAATTTTTGGTGGGTCTTTAATTTTTTCTGGGCTCTATTTTTCTCGTGGCTCTATAGTTTTGGGGGGGCTCTATAATTTTTTCGTGGCTCTAGAATTAATTTCGTGGCTCATATTTTTTTCGTTGTTCCATTATTTATTGGTGGCCATAATTTTTTCGTGGCTGTACTTTTTTCATGGCTGTGTAATTTCTTCGTGGCAATTTTTTTCGTGGGTCAATAATTATTTTGGGTGGCTATACTTTTTTTCGTGACTGATTTTTTCGTAGCTCAATATTTTTTTCGTGGCTCAAATATTTTTCGTGGCTCTAGATTTTTTTTTTTTTTTCTGGTGGCTCTATATATTTTTTCGTGGTTCTATTTTCCATGACTATATTTTTTTCGTGGCTGCTATTTTTTTCGTGGCTCTTTAAATTTTTTCGTGCGTGTTGTTTCTTCGTGAGTATAATTTTTTCGTCTATTTTTTTTTTCGTGGTTCTGTAATTTTCATGGCTATATTATTTTTTTTCCCGTGGCTCTATATTTTTTTTTCCCCCCATGGCTCTATAATTTTTTCCATTCTTCCACTATCTTAGCCTTGGGGGCCAGGGGAAGGGGGAGGAATATCTCATAACTTAGTGCTGATCAGAAAAACCCAATTGATAGCAAAGCATTTTATTATTATTATTATTATTATATATATGTATATATTTTTTTTAAGGAAAGAATAGATGGCCGTGATTTAGCTGGTATGAATGACTCTTAGAATCCGCCCTTTTAACTAGGATTAATAGCCTCTAGAACCTGTTTTCTTTTTTTTAATCCCTGTGGTGTAATCCTTTAAGGGGATGGGATTTCTTTTGCTCTTTTTTTCTTGTTTTCTTTTTTTTGCGTGTGGGTTAATCTTTAATCTTTGTGAAAATATAACTGGGTGATTGTTTTACCGGTACTTCTAATGCAGCCTGATATGAAGGTTGTTGCAATAGTAGAACACACACACACACACACACACACACACACACACACACACACACACACACACACACACACACACACACACACACACACACACACACACACACACACACAGTAATTACCTGAACTACCGGTACCTATCGCCTCTGAGCTAGAATGTGAATAGTGTGCAGTGTTTACCTTTATCAAAACCTCTTTAATTTTTTCTTATTAGTTTTTGCTTTGTTATTCCAGACATGCCTAGTTTCTCTCTCTCTCTCTCTCTCTCTCTTTCAGAACAGAATCGATTGATGTTAGCGGGAATCATATAAAAAATTCTTGTATATCTCGATCACAGTGTTAATGGTGATAAATTATTTATTTATTTTTTGGGGGAGGGGGTGTTAGGGGAGGGGGTATTTGGAGGGATCTTTGGATTGGATAAGGTCTTGCGTTATCCTGAACATTTTTAATACGCTTTTCCCGTAGCAGGTAGGAAGATAAAACAGTGTAGGGAACGAGTGAGGGCAGTTTAAGGCAGTGTAGTTTCAACCGACTCTCTGACCAGGGGTAAAAATCGATGACGAGGAGATGGTGTGCTAAGGGTTGAGAAAACAAGTGTATTTGCTGAGTCTGAACAGTGTGGGTGTCGGGTGTAGGCGGAGGAAGAGGTGGGTGTGGCGGGTGAGGAGTAGCAGGGATGAGGAATAGCAAGGAGAGGGATGAGAATAAAATGACGTGGGAGAAGTACCAGTGAGGAAGGTAGGGTAAGTGAACCATAGAGAACTAGGAAGAAGTGGCAGAGAGAGGGAGATGAAGAAGAAACAGTGCGCGAGAGATAGCAGAGGAAGGCAGGATAGGGTAAGATAAGAGGAAGTGGATCAGAGAGAAGAGGGTAGACGAAGAGAAGGATAAGAAGTGATGGGTGAGAAACAGGAGTCAGGAAGATATAAGATAAGGGGAAAGGAGACACAGAGAAGATGGTAGAGAAGGCAAAGAAAATGATAAGAAAAATTACGAGTGAAATGTAGCAGAGAGAATGACAAGATATGGTAAGGCAAGAGGAAGGAAAACAAAGGGAATAGGGGAGGGAATGCAAAGGGAGGGACAGAAAATGATTGTAAGGAAGTGGCCCAGAGGAAGGTAGGGTATGGTAAATTGAAGGAGGAGACCTGGGAAGGAGTGAGTTAGAGAGTGTGAATGGGAGAGAACTTAGGGACAAGAATTGAGAGGAGAAATGACATAAGAAAACGAAGAGAGAATTAACGAATGTGACGAGAAAAGGATGATTATCATAAGCGGAAGGAGGAACATGACAAGAAGGAGAGATGACTTAAAAGAATGTGACGAGGAGAGAAGAGAGGTGCTAGGGAGAAGAGGAGAGAGAAGGAAGGACATGAGGAGGAGAGAAGGAATGTTACGAGAGAAGAGTGATAATCGTAAGTATAGGGAGGAACATGAGAAGAAGGAGGACTGAGTTAAAAGAATATTAGTAGCAGAGAAAATAGGAACAAGAGTGCATAGAAGGAAGGACAGGAGAAGGAGTAGAAAGAGCTAAGGAATGGGACGAGAGAGGAGTGGAGGGAGGAACATGAGAAGAAGGAAGAGATGGAGTGGGTTAAAAGAATGCGGCGAGGGAGTGAAGAGAGGAGGTACCAACACACAGAAAGAGGCGCGTTACACTGCACATTTACCCACGACCCTTTTTATCGCGGCCTCTGTGTTATTTTTCACGGGATAGTGTTGACTCTATGCATGTGTTTAGAGGGTGACGCCTACGGAAGAGACAGCCCACTCGCATATCCATTCCCCTCCTTCCTTCACGCATCTTCCTGTCAAACCCTTCCATCCAATGACCTGCTATAGTCTTGCAATCTCCAGACGATTTTATTCAGCTTAGAGGGGAGGGTTTTCGGACTGGAGGGGTTAGGTATAGCTCTCAGTAACCCCTTCACTTCAAGAGGTGTGAGTCTCATCCGTGCATTAGTTCAGCCAACAGTAAGACAAGTGCGCAGGCTATGTACACTGAAATCTAATCAAGTGTGGGTCCTCGGCAGGTGTGGTGGTGGTGGTGGTGGTGGTAGTGGTTGTAGTAGTGGTGGTGGTTGTGGCAGTGGTGGTAGTGGTGGTGGTTGTGGCAGTGGTGGTAGTGGTGGTGGTTGTGGCAGTGGTGGTAGTGGTGGTGGTTGTGGCAGTGGTGGTAGTAGTGGTGGTGGTGGTTGTGGTGGTGGTGGTGGTGTGAGGGAGTGTAGGGACAGGATGCTGCGTGTGCTAATCGGGCTTGGGTCTCTTTCTCTTAGGGTTTGGGTGAGACGGTAAGTGACATGACGGTGGGTATTAGCGCCGTTTGAGAGGAATAGATATATTATTAGACAGACAGATAGATAGATAGATGGACAGTTAGATAAATAAACAGATAGATAGATAGATAGGTAGATGGGTAGATGGACAGATATACAAAGATAGACAGAAAAGAAAAAGGTAGGCAGGTAGAAAAGCATGATTAATATTGTATCTATGAAGGAGTTAAACGTCTTACAGTATGTCACAAGGAACGGGGCACGTGAAAATTGCAGTATTCATTCCATATATTAATAATTTTGGTGTTCTGAGTTATGGGGGAGGGGATAGGGAGAGGGAGACCGAGGATGAGATAGAGGGATGAAGTGGAGAGGTTTGTGAGAGAGAGGAGGGTGTAAGTTGAGGGGAGGGCATCGAAATGGCAGGGGGGAAAGGGGGACATGGAGGCGATTTGTTTGTGACCACTCCTTAGGGGATTAGGGCTTCTGGCTATAGATCGATAGATAGATAGAGGTGTACGTGCAAAAAAAGACGAGCTTTGCATACTGTGACGAGATTATTAAAGGATGAATCGCTTAAGTACATATGCTACCCATGCCGAGATAAAAAAAAAAAAAGTGTTTATTCCGAATTCCATCATACTCAGCTGTGCCAATACTTTTTCATTATTTATTTATTTATTGACCTGTTTGTTTATTTGTTTATTTATTTGCCGCGGGTACGATGATGATGGCTAGATTCGTAAACACCAAATCAATTTCCTGTCATTAATGTGATTTATTTTTGCAGGAATGATGGGGAAGGTACAAAAACTTCCCGTGTCTGTTTTTTCCTCACACACACACACACACACACACACACACACACACACACACACACACACACACACACACACACACACACACACACACACACACAGTTCCGAAGCTATTTTTTATGCAAGATTGACAAGGAAGGGGACGTGCCTGACCTTCCCACGTCCCTGGTTCTTCCTATAAGTGAAAATCTTGAGTTACGACGGGGGAAACTGGTTGTAAATTTGTGAATCCGGGTCTACAATTACAACCACAACAACAATGACCAAACACATCTGCAGTAGAGTCAAAGGCATCCCTGTGCGCGTCTCCCAGTGGTGGGGTTTTGACAGGCGGTGGCCATGTTTACTCGTCAATTATTGTGAAAGATGCAGAATAATTCACAGCTCGTAAATTTAAGGATATTCTCTTATGCAAGTGACGGGAGGCGAGGATGAGTGTGCGGTTCTGAGGTGTGGCGAGGGAGGAGTGAGAGGTTTTGACGTGTGGTGAAGTGTGGTGAGGGGAGTGTGAGAGGTTCTGAGGCGTGGTGAGGGAGTGTGAGAGGTTTTGGGGTGTGTTTGTGGTGAAGGTGTGGTCGTGGTGAGGAAAGTGTGGCCGTGGTGAGGGAGGTGTGGTTGTAGTGAGGGAAGTGTGGTTGTGTTGAGGGAAATGTGGTTGTGATGAGGGAGGTATGAGAGGCTCTGAGGTGTGCTGAAGGAGGTATAAGAGGTTCTGAGGTGTGATGAGGGAGGTTTGATAGATTTTGAGATGTGGCATGCCGGGACACCGTGCTGGAACCATTATCCTAAACTCTGTGTGCTTCAGATGTATATAAAATTGTGTGTATATGCGTTTGTCTTCGATAATAAGCTATCAAATACTTCACACTCAAACACAAGGGAATGTTATAGTGAGAAAATGCGAAGGCAAATCAGTTTACAGTATGTATAGCCAGGCACCTCATTCCTTTAAGAGGTTCATGACCACAAACAAATCCCCTCCATATCACCCTTTCCTCAACCATTAGGCTGCCCTTCCCTCCAACTTATACCCCCTTCTCTCATATATATATATATATATATATATATATATATATATATATATATATATATATATATATATATATATATTAACCCTGCTTCTCCACCTCATCCTCGGTTCCCACCTCCCCCTTCCCCCCCCGACTCTCACTCACATACAAAACGGCCTGTGATGATAATTGTTTACTGTTACTAAGATTTACTTATTCTTGAAGTTAGTTATTATCGCCTCTAAATACAACCCCTGACTCGCTACTGGTATTTAGACTGAGAGATGTGTGCAAGTTTGTGTATGTACTGTAAGTTTTGCCATTGTGTGAGTGTGGTATTCGATAGATGATGATTATATGTTCGATTCTGTCTGCCTGTCTGTCCATCTGTCCGTCTGTGGCTGTCTCTTTTGTAAGTTTGTCTGTCTGTCTCTATCTGTCTACCTGTCTGTCTGTCTTTTTGAGCCGTTCTCTCCAATAAGCAGTTGAGATAGGTCATTTAGACAATCAGTTCCCTCATACACCACAGTACACAGCCATCAGACTACACAGTGACACACAACAACACACCACACACAGGGACAATTCCAACATTTTAACCTGTTCACGCTCACTGGCCGACCAGCTCTGTATATTAGAAGGCCCCGTCATACACACAGCAGATGAAGCCGTCTCCCCATGGTAAAATACCTAAAAAAGAGAGAGTTATATTACCATGCGTCTACCACCAGGCAAAAACACACCCTTCACATCCTGAGTAACTTAGATCTTCCCCCTTACTTTTTCTGGCCATATGCCTTTTTTTTTTTTATTTTTTTTTTATTTTGATGTGTGTTCCTAATCTAATTTCGTTTTTAAACATAGATGTACAAATAGATGTGTATTATTATCTGCTGGTTTATAGGCGTGATGGTGGTAGTAGGCGTAAACTAAAGGTTGCAAGAATAGATATGAAGAATTTCGTTGACACTGATCATTTTCATTGGATGTCTACGTCTCCCAGTCGACAAATTCAGTGTGTGTGTGTGTGTGTGTGTGTGTGTGTGTGTGTGTGTGTGTGTGTGTGTGTACTGATAACATCCTGCACTACAACACCAGGGCGATAAGGAGAGGCAGAAGAGGCAGCGTGTCTCACAATGGGCTCTAAATTGCAGGTGTGGTGATGCCTGCCTTCCGCGACACCTGACTCTTTACTGACCTCACGTCCATTGGCAGGACCCCCGACCCTTATAGCGACTTGCCTTGCTCCCCAATCACCTTTTAAAAATATCATCTTGTAAAAGAAAGATCTACTTAAGTTTTCGTTGATGGATAAACGTGAAGCGGTGAAAAATACATTTATTTCTCCCATACTTGAAATATTTGCGTAAGCTGACAACTAACGGGTAGTAAATCATTTTTGTTAGTGATTTATCGCTATTGATGCATACCTTTGTTGCTTTATCACGTTTTATAGATATGTAGATTAATCATCCTGATATATTGAAAGAGTGGATGTATGTTTTGTGCTCCTAATATTTCACATACATTGAAGCCGCTTTTGTATGTTCGTAAAATATAATGGGCACAGTTCTGGAGCCATGATCTTGAGCCGTAGTATCCCTAAAGGTATTACTGAGTGGAATTATAATGAACAGACCTCATCGTGAAGCTTTGGCATTTATATCTAGAACAGTCACAGAAAAACGTACAGTTGTTAGCGTCCAAATCGTTGTTCTTGATTCTTCTCGTTATTATTCCAACTAAGGTTCCTCGTTTTTAGGTTTAACGATTGTACAGAGCAAGTCGAAGAGCATTTCCGTAACGGGGTCGGAAATATACGGCGTGATGAGTGACTGGCGATGTCGGGGGCAGGCAGGGGCGGTTTAGGGGGCCGGCCAATCATGGTGTAGGAGTGGCTGGCCTGTTGATAACCCCACCAATCAGAGGCGTCCATCCATGCTTGTGCTGACAGTCAGAGGTGGGGGCGTGACAGATCCCTTGCTTGAGCTGTGCCTGACACTGATTCACCACACAGGCACATCGCTGTATTGAATGTGATTTTGTTTGACCCATCTCCGCCTGTGCTGATAGAGGTAGGGTGTGACAGGTCCCATGCTTGAGCTGTGTCTGAGATATGCACTGATTCACCACACACCCTGTATTGAGTGCAAGTGATTTTGACAAGTATTCTCGTCGGTTAAGGAAGCTCCCTAACATTTTTTCCTAAGCGATTTATTTTGTTGTATTGAATGTTAGTGATTTTGAGCGGTATTCTCGTCGGTTAAGGAAGCTCCCTAACACTTTTTCTTAAGCGATTTATTTTGTTAATCACAAGTAACTGCCCTCCTCTGGGTTACATAAATCCTTCCAATATCCCCAAACGCTGCATAAATAACATACAAAAAGGCATTAACCAGCCATATCCAAAAATAAATAACTAAGGAGAAGGTGATAGGGAGTTAACTGATGAGAATACGGGCATTTGTCTGGCTTAAGGTGTGGGCAGTGAGCACCGGTGGCTTCGGAGCACGGTGTTCTTCAGTTTCGAAGCATGGTTACGAAACACTAAATAGGGGTCGGTGGTAGGGACGGGGCTTCAGTTCCCACCCCCTAGTCGATAGTATTCAGATCGGGAGAGATTTGTGAAGTCGACGGGTAACAGGTCTCATTAACTCATGTGGATTTGTTTTGTTAGTTGAAAAAAAAAACGTCTGACGGTACCAAAATAAACTCGAAAAGACAACCTCTGCCTGAATGTAATAAACTGATTCGATAAACTAATAGGATAGACTGATATGATTGATATTTTAGACAGCATCCGATATATTTTCTGTGCCCCCCCAAATGAGAGGAGTGTGTTATTTCCTGCCCAAAGTCATTTCCTCTCGTCACCATAGGCCGATGTAGCTGTAAAGTAAGGGATGAAAGTTCGTCTATCCATTGCACTGCCTCTACTTCCCACTTGGGGCACGTTCGTCACTTCCCTCCCTGACGCATCGTAGAAATAAAAGAGCATCATCGGTGGGTAGAGAAGCAGACCAAACCTCTATCATCATCATTATCATCACCATCATCATCATCATCATCACTATCATCGTCATCATCATCATCATCATGATCATCATTACTCACCATTATCATCATCATCATCATCATCATCATCACCCAGACCTCTTTCCCCACCTAAGGATAGTGCTAAAATCCCTGTCAAGACCCATCCCTTCTTCCCAGACAACTCAAAACAGACCAAGACGGTGGGAGGTCGCGCAGTTTGTTGTCGCTTCTTTACGATCGTGCATTCCGGGTGATTTTAAGTGCATAGTTCATGATTGTTTGTCGTTTGAGCACCGTAAGAAGCTGCCTGACCAGTTTGGGTAAATAATAAGGGCCGGTTTGTTACCCTTAGGCAGACTCAAGGAAGCGACAGTCGGGGTAAGTAGGATATGAGAGAGAGAGAGAGAGAGAGAGAGAGAGAGAGAAGGGGAGGTCTGTGAGAGGAGAGAGGAGAGTATATGGAGAGAGGCGAGTGGGTGGAGAGGAGAGAGAGGAGGGTGAGTGGGTAGGAGTGGGGTGAGACGATTGGCAAGAGAGATGTGTGTAGATGGGGAGAAGGAAGACGCGAGGAAAAATGGGGAGGAGAGATGTGTGCATGGGGAGGAAAGAGATTAGTGATGATGGGGAGGAAAGAGATGATTACACAGGATTACACAGGAAAGCAAACAGCAACAGACCTTATGGTCCTTTCGAGGCTGCTTGTTAGAGAAAACTATGACTACAAGATCTAACTCTACATGTTGAAGGATAAGGATAGGAAAGCAAGAAGGCTCCCCCCACCACCAAACCCTCCAGGAAAAAGTGAGAAAAACCACCATGCAGCATGGAAAAACTGACATGGAAATTTTATAGGAAACACTGGAAAGGAAAAGTCACATTCTATAATACTTTATCTATAAGCTATCCGATAGAGTAACCTGAAAGAGAAAGTAAACAAATAAAATAATAGTTACCGCATGACATTATAAACCAGTCACATTGAGTTAATGGGAAGTCTGTGGACATAACGTGGAAGCTACACACTGCACAGTGTGGATGTTTAGGGGTGGTGCAGCAGCCTTGCCTGGCGCTTTTAAGGTAGGCAGCAGTCAATCAGGCCCTAGCTCCGTTTGCTCCACTGAGACAAGGAACTCTCCCATGTGGGACAAGTACACAAGTTTCATCCTGAAGCAGTGACCCCTGGTACATTAAAAAAATCCCGATGGTGGTCACTTGACTAACAGGGACCCTCAGTGATCCACAGCCCATCACAGGTCGAAAGTAAGAGTAGTGACCGTTAACTCAGGGTTATCTGTGCAGCTCCTAATCTGTGCTTATATTGCTTTCTTTGCGCTGGGGAGACTGAAAAGTATATAGGACGGGTCTTAGATAAAGGGGACTGCACAGTGCAGTGTGGATGTGCAATGCACAGAGTGGATGTTTAGGGGTGGTGCGGCAACCTTCCCTGGCGCTTTTTAGGTAGGCAGCAGTCAATCAGGCAATAGCTCCGTTCACTCCACTGAGACAAGGAACTCTCCCATGTGGGACAGTACACAAGTTTCATCCTGAAGCAGTGACCCCTGGTACATTAAAAAAATCCCGATGGTGGTCACTTGACTAACAGGGACCCTCAGTGATCCACAGCCCATCACAGGTCGAAAGTAAGAGTAGTGACCGTTAACTCAGGGTTATCTGTGCAGATCCTAATCTGTGCTTATACTGCTTTGTTTGCACCGAATAAATTGAAAATGTATAATATCGTGACGCAACACTATGTACGGGTACATTGTTTACGGGGTGTCTTGTAGACTAAGGGGGCATGAACTTCCATGTACCGTAGCTATAAAAGCAAGTTATTCGGACAGAAAAAGAGTCAGCTGAGGATTTTCGTGCAAATACTTGTCTAATTTGTTTTTGAATGTCTCAATTGAGATACTGTTCACGGTATCTGAGGGTAATCTGTTCCAGATATTTACAACTCTGTTAAAGAAGAAGTATTTTGCTTCGTGGGATTGGAATCGTTTTCCCATGATTTTGCAGCCATTACTTCTGGTTTGACTCGACCGGTCTATATCAAAATATTTATTCATGTCTAAGTTGTCATATCCCTTCATGATTTTGAAAACTTCAATAAGGTCCCCTCTTAACCTGCGCTCGTTAGGCTAAATAATTTAAGTTCTTCAAGGCGTTCCTCATATGGTTTGTTTCTAAGTCGTGGTACCATTTTTGTGATTCTTCGCTGAATTTTCTCTAATTTTTCAATGTCCTTTCTGTAGTACGGAGACCAGAATTGCACACAATACTCAAGATGGGGGCGCACTCAGCGAGTTGTACAAGGCAAGTATGACTTTTTCCGATTTAAACTCGAAAGTTCTTCCAATAAAACCCACTAGCTTGTTTGCAATTTTTACCGCATCGGTACACTGCTTGCTTGGTTTTAGGTCATTTGATATTATCACACCAAGATCCTTTTCACTGTCTGTACCTGATAACTGAATATTGTTCATTTTGTAATTTGCATGGACATTGTTACTTCCAATATGAAGTACTTTACATTTTTCTGTGTTGAATTTCATTTGCCATTTTTCTGCCCAGCTTGCTAAAGTATTAAGGTCATTTTGTAACTGCTGCCACTGTAATTTTGAAGTGACTTTACTGGTTATTTTAGTATCATCTGCAAATTTGGATACTTTACAATTTAGACCCTCATCAATGTCATTTATATAGATAATAAAAAGTATCGGTCCAAGTACTGAGCCTTGGGGCACGCCGCTGATCACATTACGCCATTTGGATTCCTTTCCGTTTATCACAACTCGCTGTTTTCGGTCTGACAGCCAGTCTTGTAACCATTTTAGCGTCTTTCCTTTTATTCCATGTGCTTCTATTTTTCTCATGAGACGCTTGTGAGGGACAGTGTCAAATGCTTTCTGAAAGTCGAGGTAAATTATATCTACTGCTCTTGAGTCATCGTATGATTTGTAAACATCATGGAAGAAGTCCAGTAGGTTAGTTAAGCATGAACGACGATGTCTGAATCCATGTTGCGAGTCTTTAATTATATTATTTTCTTCTAGATAATTAACTATTTTATCTCTTATGATTTTTTCCATTAACTTGCACACTACTGATGTTAAGCTGATTGGTCTGTAATTTCCTGGGTGCGACTCATTTCCTTTTTTGAAAATTGGTGTTACATTTGCTAGTTTCCATTCGCATGGAACTTTCCCAGTACTTAATGATTTATTGAATAAGACAGAGAGTGGCAGCAGTAACTCATGTTTTGCTTCTTTGAGAATTCTCGGTGATATTTTATGGGGGGCCAGGGGTTTTGTTTATGTCCGTACTATTTATGGCTGAAAGGATATCATTATTATGGATAGCATAGTTACTAAGGACTGTGCTATTTGCTTGGTTTGTGGGTAACAGTAGGTTTCTGGTGGTGTTTTCTACTGTAAAAACAGACGCAAAGTAATCGTTAAGAATGTTTGCCATTTCGACCTCATTTTCAGTGTGTCTGCCATTGTTTGTTTCTAGAGGACCTATTGATGTAGTCATAACCTTTTTCTTTCTAATGTAACTGTAAAATTCTTTAGGATTTGATTTGCACGTATTAGCAATGTGGATCTCCAGTGCTCTTTTGCTTTGTTTAATAAGTCTTTTCGATGTGCGGCGTAGATTATCGTATTGTAATTTATCATCATTATTTTGTGTAGCTTTATATTTATGGTATGCCTGTTTTTTGGCTATTAAGTTACTTTTTATTTCACTGGACCACCACTTTGGTTTACTATTTCCAGCTGGACGTCTGTTACGTAGTGGCACACATGACTTTACCACTTCATTAAATTTTTCGGTGAATATTTCCCATGCTTGGTTTATGTCATCGGTTTCAGACATTTGATTCCAATCTGCAGTTGCAAGTAGCGCTCTGAGCCTGTTGAAATTAGCTCTACGATAATCTGGGACCTTTTCTTTGCTCTCCGTTTCTTTTACTTTTTCAGTAGTAATATTAAACTGTATAGTTCGATGATCACTGGAACTAAACTCAGGTCCTATTTCAACGTTGTTGACTAGGTTATCATTTGTAGTCAAGATGATGTCTAGGATATTGTTTCCTCTCGTTGGGTATTCTACGTGTTGGGAAAGGGCGCTTTCCTGAAGATTCGTATAAAGCTCTTGTCCTGAGTGTGCCGTCAGTGGTTCACCCCACTTTGTTACCGGTAGATTAAAGTCTCCAAAAATTACGCTATCCTCTTGACAACAAATTTCCGCAATTTGATCATAAAGTTTTTCATCTGTCTCAGTTGACTGTGCTGGCGGACGATAGATGAGACATATATTTATTTTGTGTGAATTAATACTTAGCTGAACATAACTGGCATCTATGTTGGTAATACTGGGTTTGGATAGCACAAGAGGATGGAGACTAGTTTTCACATATAGTAAAACACCGCCACCAGCTCGATGTGGTCGCTCACAGCTGAAAATATTGTACCCTGTTAGTGAGTATTCCGCTAGAAAGTCACGGTCAGATGTGTTAATCCAGGACTCTGTGATGCCAATGATGTCATAATTTTCTAGGTAAATTAGAGATTCTAAATCCTCAAACTTGTTACGTAGACTACGTGCGTTAGCATAGCAGACTCTAATTCCGTTCCGAACAGTTGGTGATCTGACTTTGTGGGTATTTATGTTAAGGTTACTGTTCCTGGACGTGCCGCGTTTTTTGATCTGAAGAGGGCAACTTTATCGTGTAGAAGTCTACCTAGCCGTGCCGCTCCTACTGAGTTCAAATGGAGACCATCTTTCTGGAATAGAGTATGTTGCTCATAAAACTGGTCCCACAGATTGACAAAGTCAACTCCCTCTTGCGTGCAGAGAGATTTGAGCCGGTTATTTGTGCTGAAGGCCTTATCATAGAAACTATTTTCTGCCTTGATCCTTGGGAGTATACCAGATATTATCACATTAGTGGACTTAGTTTTGAATCGTTTGATCATTTCATGATACTTTGCTAGCAATTCCTCTGATCTACTGCGCTTCAGATCATTTGTTCCAACATGGATAACGTATAGAGTTTGATCATTTGCGTCTTTTGTGACCTCATCGCAGGCTTCTGTGATATCACTTAGTCCACCTCCTGGAAAACAGTACCTCTTTCTGCTGATGGGGGCACGTCCACAAAATTCCTCCAGCTGACTGCGTACAATAGAGTCCCCAATAAGCCTTGTTTCTTCTGTCTCATTTACCGCTTCGGCAAGGATCTGGTAGCGATTATACGTAGTTATGGGAAGATGCTTCCTCGAATCTTTTCCGGGTTTTGCGCCATTTCTTACCATAGTAAAGGGGACTTCGCTTGGCGAGGAACGTACTGAATCGCTGGGTGAGGAAGATACTGGTACACCATTATTTGCGACTGCCTGATGGGCGGGGGCTTGTACGAGCTCAGTTTGTACGCTTCTTCCTTCTCGAGTGCTGTTGCTGACTCCTACATTTGCCCCTACAAATGATGAGCGTGAATGGGGAGGAGGGAGATGATGAGTATGAATGGGGAGGAGGGAGATGAGATAAATGGAAGGGGGAGAGACGAGAGTAAATGGAATGGAGAGATGAAAACCGGTGATGAGGTAGGATGAGTTTATAGGGAGAGAGATGAGAGTTGATGGAGAAGAGGGATGAGTTTCTGTGGAAGAGATAGATGATAGATAGATAGATAGATAGATAGATAGATAGATAGATAGATAGAGAGAGAGAGAGAGAGAGAGAGAGAGAGAGAGAGAGAGAGAGAGAGAGGCGTTGATTCGAAGAAGGGAGATCAGAGTATGTGAAGGAGGATAGCGAAAGATGAGGAAGATAGTGTATAAGGAAGGAGGGTGGCGTCAACACTCGCTCCCCTATCTATCCCTGCCCTCCCCTGCCGGTACTCCATCCTCCCCTACCCTTACCCTATCCTCCCCTACCCCTACCCTATCCTCCCCTACCCCTACCCTATCCTCCCCACCCTCCATCTGCCGTAAGAGGGTCATCAAAGTGGGCTGAGCAGAAGTTTTATCACCGCTGAGACTGACAGTTATGAGTCTCGTGTCACTAACCGCTGACGGCCCCATCCACTACCACTTGTCGCCCTCACTCCCCACCTTGCTGTGCGCTAATTTACGAGACTCCCAGTAATTATCCCGGAATGGTAACGTGGCTAATGGAACCGGATCTCCTGTGCTGATAATGTCGTGGCGTATGCATGGCCTTCTTTACTGATCTTCACGCCCTGTTTTGACGAAGGAGCATCTCTTCCATTTACGACAGGCGCGTTTTTGTGGATGTTCGACCTGTTCTCTGCCTGTGGTATGCTTGTTAGATTGATGGCTGGTTGATGCTTTTTAGATTGATGGCTGGTTAATGAGGAGTGGTTAGGCCTGTGCGAGAGGGTGATTAAGCTGACAGGTAATGACAACACAGGTGCCTTTGACGTTGCTTAACCTAGAGAAGAAGCTAAAACAGGAGCCTCTCTCTTCAATAGGTCTAAAACAGATCATAGAAAGAGATAGGTATTGATTAAAGAAAGATGTAGTGTGTGATACTAGGCATAGATATTTGATGGTGAACGCTGGACGATGGTATGGCAGTGTGGTAGTATGGAAGGGAGAGGACTAGTGTGATTTGATGGTGTAAGGGGCAGGGTGGTGTGGCAGTGTACTTTTGAGCGGGGCCAGAATGTGTGGTAGTGAGAGGGCCAGTGTGGTATGGTAGTGTGGTAGTGAGAGGGTTAGTGTGGTATGGTAGTGTGGTAGCGAGACGGCCAGTGTGGTATGGTAGTGTGGTAATGAGAAGGTCAGTGTGGTATGGTAGTGTGGTAGCGAGAGGCCCAGTGTGGTATGATAGTGTGGTAGTGAGAGGACCCAGTGTGGTATGAGTGTGGTAGTGAGAGGCCCAGTGTGGTATGGTAGTGTGGTAGCGAGAGGACCGAATGTGGGATGGTCAGTGCTTGAGAGGAGCTGGGAGACGTGCATGACCCCGCCTGACCCGGCCTCGCATCCCTCACGTTGCGGAGAAAAGAAGTGAAGTTGACCCCGAAGCATGGATGATTGGACACCTCGCGCCTCTACCGGTCTTGCCGTACTGTAGGGAATGAAAAATGCGATGGGTGAACACGAGGGAATGTTGTACTCAAGGATATCCCCTCTTATATCCAAAAGTTCATAGCAGCTTAGAAAGAGAAACAAACAAACAAACAAAAAAACATTAGTGAAGTATTATCATCATCATCATCATCATCATCATCATCGTCGTCGTCTTTTTTCTCACCAGTAATTAGAATAGGTGGAATTACCCTTACTTACAATTGCATCTCTTAACACGGGTCAAGAATGTATACTGAACCCCAACACTAGTCGATATTACGAAGTTCAAGAGAAGACATTTGGTCATGGAAAGGTAAACTGGATTTGTCTGTAACCTCTTCACAACGAGAAGCCTATCAAGAAGCTAAAATAAATCGTTTGACCCCAGCAGGAATAAATTATTAAAAAAGAAAATCATAGCACTTGGGTTGATTGAATTTGCTGTGAGTTTTATTTATCACGTGATGGAGATTTTTTTATATTGAGACCTAATGAGCACACCTGTGCCTGGTGATTAATGAAAGGAGTGGTGACCTCGATTAGACTGATTGCATACCTGTGCTTGATTAGGTTAGCTTTGACCTCAGGGAAGGGGATGACCAGACAGAATTGAAGAGAGAAGAGAGGGGATGGTGAGAAGTGAGGTGAGGGGAGGGGAGGGGAGGAGAGGAGAGGGGTTGGTTTGGTGTGAGGTGAGATGAGATGAAGTGTGGGGAGGGGAGGAGAGGGGAAGGTTTGGTGTGAGGCGAAGTGACGGTGAGTGTGGTATGTGAGGTGAGGGGAGTGTTTTGGGTGAGGGGAAGTGGGAAGTGAGGTGAGGGGAGTACTGTGGTTGAAGTAAGGTGAGGTGAGGTGAGGCGAGTTTTGTGGTTGAAGTGAGGTGTGGTGAGGAGAGTATAGTGGTGTGAGGTGAGGTGAGGTGAGGGGAGTGTTATGAGTGGGGGGAAGTGAAATGAGGGGAATGATGTGGCGTGTGGTGTTGAAGTGAGGTGTGGTGAGGGGGGTATAATAGTGTGAGATGAGGTGAGGTGTGGTGAGAGGAGTGTTATGAGTGAAGGGAAGTGAAATGAGGGGAATGATGTGGTGTGTGGTGAGGTGAGGTGAAGGGAGAGCTATGAGTGTGGTGATGTGAGGGGAATGATGTGGTGTGATGATGTGAGGGGAGTGTTGTAGTGTCAAGTGAAGTGAGGGAAGTGTTATGGTTGAGGTAAGGTGACATGAGAAGAGTGTTGTGATGTAAAGAAACAAGAGCATTGAAAAGTGAGCTGAGATGATTGGAGTGTTGGGACAAGAAATGAGAGTGAGAAAAAGGCATGTCATGAGCGTAAATGAGAAGAAAGTAGTTGTGTGACGTGAAATGAGGAGGTGAGGCTGGTGCAGATTGAAAGGAAAAGAGAAAAATATTGAGTGAGGTAAAGAGAGGACTGTGATGAGGAAAAAGGTGCCGAGATGAGACTGGTGCAGAGTGAGATTAGAAATGAGTGCTGTAGAGAGAAGGGGTGAGCTTAGTGTGTTGAGGAGTGAGATGAAGAGACGAGAATTTTGTGGAATGAGGTGTTGATTTGAGACATGCAGAGTGAGGTGATGAGAGCATTTATTTACAGTGAAGAGGAGGTGAGAGTGTTAAGGAGTGGGGTGAGGAAATGAGACTACTTCAGAGTGAGATGAGAAGAGGGGAGTGTTGTAGAATGAGGCGAAGAGATGAGAGGAGCTGAGGGGTTTGCGGTGTGGGCGGAGAGAGGAAGGAGTGATATAATGTGATGAGATGTCTGGGGAGTCGAGGGGAGAAGGAAGATGAGGAAGAGGAAGAGGACGAGTGGGAGGAAGAAGAGGTCTGAGAGTACGAAGGTCAGTGAAGGAGCTAATGAAGAGGAAGTGAAGGGGAAGTTACTGCAGATTAAGGAAGTTCACCTGAGAAAAGAACCGATTAATTAAGTGAAAGAAGTGGAAGAATCAGGTATTGTGATATGAAGGAGGGTAGTTTGTAAGAGAATTGGTAATAACAGTGTGATAAGCTTGAGTTGCGAGGAGATAGGGAGAAAGTAAAGGTGAATGGATGAGAAAATGAATGTGCAAATGTGAGTAGGAAAATATGAGAGTTTGTGATAAGAGAAAGACTCCTGATGGGATAGTTTAGATAATGTAAAGAAAGACTAGTGAGGAGAGAACTGACGGATGAAGTGATAGCAAGGGGAGAGAGAGAGAGAGAGAGAGAGAGAGAGAGAGAGAGAGAGAGAGAGAGAGAGAGAGAGAATGCCGAAAAGGGAAAGGGAAAAAGGAGAGAAAAATAAGAGAAAAAGATTAGTTTGAAAGAGAAATGCTGGTGAAAGTAAAGCCAACGAGAGAGAGAGAGAGAGAGAGAGAGAGAGAGAGAGAGAGAGAGAGAGAGAGAGAGAATGAATGATGTTAAAGAAAAATACTGATGTGAACGAGAGGAACTCGTGAAAGGAGAAGTAGACAGAAGAGGAGAGAGCAGATGTTGAAAGTAATGAACAGAAGAGTAAATTGTAGATAAGAGAGAGAGAGAGAGAGAGAGAGAGAGAGAGAGAGAGAGAGAGAGAGAGAGAGAGAGAGTAAATTACACAGCAGACGACTGGCTCAGGGCGACCGAAAGATTAAGGACACGTAAGAGGAGAAGGAAGAGTGAAAACATTTGCACAAAAGTTGAATGAAAGAGAAGAGGCGACGAAAAAAGAGGAAATATTAAAGTGAAAGGGAGACAGCCGTGCAAGGAGAGGTGAGGTGAAGGAGAGAGCGGCGTGGAGCGAGACTAAAAAAAAAAAAAAAAAAAAAAAAAAAAAAATGAGTGAAGGAAAAAAAGTTTGAATGGAGGAGTTAAAATTTTGTTTGAGTATGAATGAAAAAATACTAAAATGAGCAATAAATAAATGAATAAATGAATGAATGAATGAATGAATGAATGAATGGAAAGTTATAAGATACCTTGAATGGAGAAGTTTATGTTTGAAAATGAATAAAGAAATGAGTAAGTGACTGAGGAAAGGCACAATAAATGGAAAATTACAAGGGAAGAAAGAATAAATTTGTGTGAGAATATGTTAAGATACGGAAATAAATAATAATAGGAGATAAAATAGGAAATAAAGAAGAAATCAGTAAGTGTTAAGAAGTAATGGCCGATTGGAAGAAAGTTTAAGTTCTTGAAGGAGGTCACGTTAACTCTTACCTGGCCTTCTCTGATAATTAATTCCAGGTATTGCTAGACGATTTTATTCAGCTGAGAGAGAGAGAGAGAGAGAGAGAGAGAGAGAGAGAGAGAGAGAGAGAGAGAGAGAGAGAGAGAGAAATTAGAGCAAGGGAGGGAGGAAGTAGAGGAGGAGTGGATAGAAGGTAAAAAAATAAAGAAAAAAAAATGATAGTAATAAAACGAAGATAGTGAATGAAAGATGAGTGAGGATATGCAAAAATGATAGCGAGAGGAAGAGAGAGAAAGTGGAGGAAGAGCGAATGAAGAGAGAAAAAAAATGCTGTAAAAGAAGAAATCCTGTGTCAAGTGAGGAGAGAGAGAGAGAGAGAGAGAGAGAGAGAGAGGCAGTAAAAGGAATTTGAAGATGAGTTATTGAATTAAATAACAAAATAATGAATAGTGGAGAAATTTTTAAAAGATGATTCACAGTGAGCCAGGCGATGATGTAAAACGAGTGAAAGTGAGCGAGGAAAATGAAGACTGTGTAAAATGAGTGAAAGTGAGCGAGGAAAATGAAGATAGTATAAAATGAGTGAATGTGAGCGAGGAAAATGAAGATAGTATAAAATGAGTGAAAGTGAGCGAGGAAAATGAAGATAGTGTAAAATGAGTGAAAGTGAGCGAGGAAAATGAAGATAGTGTGTAAAATGAGCGAAAGTGAGTGAGGAAATTGAAGATAATGTGTAAAATGAGCGAAAGTGAGTGAGGAAAATGGAGAGACTGTGTACAATGAGTGAAAGTGAGCGAGGAAAATGAATATAGTGTGTAAAAGGAGTGAAAGAGAGCGAGGAAAATGAAGATAGTGTGTAAAATGAGTGAAAGTGAGCGAGGAAAATGACTGAAAATAGTGTAGGTGAGGAAAATAATGAGGTAGGAAATTGTATTCTATTAGTGATGGTGCTTGAAAGAAAATTACTGGTGGTGAAAATGAGTTAGCTCTACCGTGATATTAGTGAAAGTGAGCCGGGAAATGAAGGAATGATAGTGAAGATGAGAGAGCTTAATAACAGTGAAGATGATGATAGTGAGGAGGAATGTATAAATGGCTCAATGACAGTGAAAGTGAGTGAAGAACTACTACTACTACTACTACTACTACTAATGATGATGATGGTGATAGTGATGGTGAAGATGATAGTAGCAGTAGTGGTAGTAGCAGTAAGAGTAATAACAATAATAATAATAATGATAATAGTAATAATAATAATAATAATAAAAATAATAATAATAATAATAATAACAACAACAGCGAAAGCCAATGAAAAATTAAATATTCTAAAAGTAATGATTTTTTAGGAAGTCATTTAACAACAGTAAAGCAGACCCCGTAAATGAGAAAACAGTTTAGTAAATTTAGTAGATAGATAGATAGATAGATACATAGCTAGATAGACAGAGAGAGATAGTGAGGGTGAGAGAGGATAAATAGATACATAGACAGAGAGATAGATAGCGAAGGTGAGAGAGGCAATGATTTGACACCGTAACTTTAGAATCGAAAGTACTCATTGGGGTAAGAATAGTTGGTCACTGGACTGCATGACTAGTGTGAAAAAAGTATTCTTGTTGGCCTTTTATTTACCGTCACTTGGGACTCTGTTGTTTTATTTATAGATACGTGGCTGTTTTTTTATTATTATTATTTTTATTTTTCGTTTCATCGCAAAATTACGTCCCTGGATTCAAGGTTGTTAAAGAATTGTTGACGTGAAGTCTGTATTGAATATATATGGTTATTCTTTCTCTCTCTCTCTCTCTCTCTCTCTCTCTCCTACTTCTTCTTCTTCTTCCTCCTCCTCCTCCTTCTCCTCCTCCTCCTGTTGTTGTTGTTGTTGTTGTTGTTGTTGTTGTTGTTGTTCTTCTTCTTCTTCTTCTTCTTCTTCCTCTTCTTCTTCCTCGTCTTCAAACAACTGGACTTCATTATAAAGAATCTTGTTAAATCCATTCTGACCATACCATCTGATATTTTATGTACTTGTATCTGTATTTCAATTTTCTTTCCAGTGTTGTAAGGTGTTGTTCTCCTGGCCTGTCTTCGTAAATCTTGTATAATAATTCTTTCTTCTGACTGTCTTTGCGTTCCTCTTACTCTTCCTTCAGTCGCCTTATCAGTCTCTTCCGTCATAGGTACACGGTCGAGGTGGTGAAGCTTTCCTCTTTGCGGTTTGTTCTTTTCGATTGTGAAATATAATCCAACGTTAGCTAAGATATATGACTGTCTGTTTGTCTGTCTGTCTATCGACCTGTTTATCTATCTATCAATCCATCTATGTCTGTCTATCGTGCCCTTAAGGACTGGCCACAAACAAATCGCCTCCATGTCTCCTTTCTCTTTGTCATCAGGCTCCCCCCTCTTCAGCTCACACCCCTCTCTCTCTTTCTTTTTTACCTCTCCATCACATTCCTTTATCTCATCCTCGGTTTTCCCTTCCTCACTTCCCACCTCACTCACATGTACTCTTCCAGTCAGTCTCTCAAACCCTTAATTTCCGGCCAAAACTTAAATCCATCTCTTTAACTTATGATGATGATGATGATGATGATGATGATGATTATGATGATGTAAAGAACCAGTGAATTATATGTGACAGTGAGGAAAATGTAAAGTAATTGAAAGTGAGCCGGAGAGCAGTGAAATGAGAAAGTGATTGAGGAAACTGTAAAATGAGTGAAGTAAGCGAAGAATAATGTCGTGGGTGATGAAGGAAATAATGAGTGAAAGTGAGGAAAGAGAGAATTGAGTGAAAATGTCTGGGAATAGAGAACGTAAACAAGATAGGAGATAATGACAGTGGCAGTGAACGTGGAAATGATGAAATATAGTGAAAGTGAATAGGAAATATGTGGGTCATTGAATGTATAAATAGTGAGATGAGTGAAAATGAATGAGGAAATGGGGAAAACAGGAGTAAAGGTGCCGGTAAGAGAGTAATGAAGTGGGAGTGAAAGTGAGTGAAGAAATATGAACAGTATAGCTGAAGGCTGAAGGAAAGTAAATGAGATGTGAAGAATGTGAAGGTTAAGAGATAGTGTAGTCAGTAAGAGGAAACAAAGAAGATATGAATTAAGGTTAACAGTGTAATAAGGAGTGGATATGAATAAGAATGGAAGATAGGAGTGAAGGTTGAGTGAAAGTGAACTAATATGAAAAACACGTATGAAGGCTGAGAAAGCAGTGAAGTGAGAGTGAATGGAGTGAATGAAGATAAACAGAAGAGAGAGGAATGAGAATGTGTAATGGTGGGGAAGCAAGGCAAGCAAGAGAAGGAGCGAGGTCAGTGTTTACAGGAGAACACTTAGCGGGGCGGAGTGCCAGGCCAGGTGAGAGTGTAAGGTGTGCAGCCAAGCGAAACACCCCCCACCCCCCACAGCCACAACCACAATCACCCCCCACCCACCACCACAACCACCCCCTGCAGCCATAAATAATCCCACAACCAAAACCACCACTCACAACCACAACTACTCCTGCCACCACAACCCCATCCCCAACTACAACAGCCTAACACAACCACAATCACCTCTACATAACCAAAGCTACCCCATACCACAACTACAACCATCCCACGCAACCTCAATCACCCCTACGGCCCCTACCACACACCACAACCATAGCAAACCCTTACAACCAAAGTCACCTCCCTCGTTTCCAGTTATTTTCTCTATGTTCGTCTTTCCATACTATCATTCGTTTCTCCATCACAAACTTCCTCCCCAGCCCCCTCTCTGTTACCCCTCTCTGTATTCGTCCATATCCCTATCATTCTTCCCTCCATCATTCTGGCCATCCCACCTCCCTTTCCCCCATTTACCCCTCTCTGTTTTCCTCCCTGTACCATTCCCCCTTCACCATCATCCCTCCCTTCTACATCTTCCTCCCTTTCTCCATCTTCTTTCTTCTTTATCCCCTCTGCTCCTTCATCCTTTCAGTTTCGTTCCATCATCTCTTTCTGTTCGTTCCTCAGTCTGTCCCCCTTTTCTCTCCATTCGTCTCTCCCTGCGTCCCTTACTTTTCTCTTTCTCTCCCTCATTTTTCCCTCTTACTCTTCTTTCTTTCCTCCATCATATCTATTCATTCACCCCTCCCTTACTCCATCCCCAATCTCCATCCATTGCCTTTCTCTATCTTCTTTCATCACCCCCCTCTCTCCCTCCCCCATCATCTTCCCCCCTCCTCCCTTCCTCCACCACCCTGTCGACCTTCCCTCTCTCCTTCACTTCCTTCAGTTTCCCTCCTTCTCTCCTTTGCTTCTCTAGATCTCCCATTTCTTCCTTCATCACTCCCATATCCTTCCTTCTTCCCGTCACCCCTCATTACCTTGCTTAAGATGGAATTTACTTATTTCTTTTAGTCTGCTTTCTAGATAGCTTCACAATATTCTCCGTAGGCCATTTCTCTGTCCCTCCCTATCCCTTTCACTTCCTCCCCCTCTTCCCCCCCCACTATCTTTCTCTCTTTTTCTTTCTCCCTTTTCCTCAACCCTCTCAATGTGCATCCCTCACGCACACCTTTTTCAGCCTGCATTCTTGATATTTTCCTCACCGATATCATGTTACACCGTCTCTCTCCCCCGTCACATCCCTCTCTCCCCTTCCCCAACACCCTTCTCCCCTCTTCCCATCTCCCCCTCCCCGCCTTTCACCCCTTCCTCACCCCTCTCCCCTCAACACCTGCCGTCTTAATTCATTCATTCCTTTTAGCTTGCATTCTCAGTTTCGTCCACACAGGTTTCCTCTTATGCTGTTTCTCTCTGCCTGCTTTCTGGTCCCTTCTCCCCTCAGCAGCTGTCACTCTTCCTGTCATTCTTCTAGGTTGCTTTCTAGATAGCCACCATGCAAGTTTTATAATAACTCGTCTCTCTCCTGTTACATCCCTCGCCCCTCATGACTAAACACTTTCACTGGCTCATTCACTCACTCACTTCTCTTTTAACTTACATTCTAGATATTTACCATTCTAGTTTCATCCTAGACCCCCCCTGTCTCAGTACTTTCTTCTCCCTCTGCCCTCTAGACCCGCCACGTTCGCTTATTCACCCACTTCTTTTAGCATTAATTCTGTATATATATATCCTCAAAGTTTTAACCTATCTTGTCTTCTCAAAGCTTCCTCTTCCCTCGACTTGCCACCTTGACACACACACACACACACACACACACACACACACACACACACACACACACACACACACACTTATTTTAGCCTGCATACTAAATAGCATTTCCACACGCCTCATTACACACCGTCTCTCCCCCACTCAGTCCTCTTCCCTGCTCTTTCACTCACTCTTTCCCTTTTTTTTTTTTTTTTTTTCACCGTTTTTTTTTTTAAGTTTGTGTTTTGTCACATTTCTCACATCCTACACAGTCCTTCGATTTTGGCAGTCGTTACATTTTCTATATATTTATTTATTTTTATTTCCTGTCATTTACGGCACTCATTTCCCATCTCTCCAATTTTTATCATTTCCTTCTCCTCCCCTTTCAATTTTCTCCTCTTCCTTTTCATCTATCATGCATTGCGTTCTCCCTTCTCAATTTCCACGTCCCTTACCCTACTCTGCTTTTCTCCCCCATCCTCTCCTTTCCTTTCCTCCCCCTCCTCTCCTCTCCCCCTCACTTCCCCACATTGACCCCCTCCTCTGCCCCACCACCGCACTACCACTCATTAACATCCTCTTTCTTCTTCCTCGTCTCGCTGCCTCGTGTGTGTGTGTGTGTGTGTGTGTGTGTGTGTGTGTGTGTGTGTGTGTAGATATCCCGCTTCGTTTTTTCTTCAACATTTTCCCCTTGAGATGATGGGTAGCCTGATTTTCTCCAGCTGCTTGTATTTGTTGATAGATTTGTGTATATATATATTTCAGGCTATGTTCCTTTTCTTATTCTTCTGTTTTACTTGGTCATTCTTTTCGATCTGTCCTATTCATTCTTACCCATTTTCTCTTTTACTTCTTCTCTATCCCCTGTCCTCTTCTCATTCTGTCTTCCTCCTCCATCTTACCCTCTCCATACAGCATCATTCTATTCCTACCCCTCCACTACGTTCTTTTCCCTCATGTTCTCTTTTCTTCCTTTTTTGTTCTTGTTATCTCCATTCGTTCTCCTTCCGGCCTACCGTTTAATTTTTCTTTTTCAGTCCCCTTCTTTTTCGTCCATGATTATTTGCTCCCACCATCGTCTCTTCCTCAATTCACACTTTCTCTCCCTCCGTCCTGGTCTCCGTCCTTGCTCTCCTCCCCATCGCTCCCTTTTCTCCCCCACTTTCTTCCTCCTCGTTTTTTCTCCCTCACACTCTCACCTTCGCTTTCTTTTCTCCTTTTTCACTCCCCCCCCCTGCCCATTTTTCCTCCCTCATGCCCTCGCCTTAATTTTCTCTTCCTCTTCTTCACACACTTCTCTCAACCCCACCACTTCCCTCTCCCCTTCACCTTTTTTCCCTCAACACCTGTCATCTTTATTTACTCACTCATTTCTTTTTGCCTGCCTCACATTCTTCCCTCGACCCCTCTGTCCCACGCCCTCCTTCTCCCCCCTTCGACCTCGATGTCCTCGCTTTCGTCCTCGTCCTCTCGCTTCTGCCTCTTTCCTCTCGGGTCTTTTCTCCTCCCTCACACTCTCCTCTCGACGTCACTTAGCTTTCCCTCATCTTTCTTACCTCATTCCACTCTGATCATCCCAATTTCTTTCTCACCAACACCTGCCATAGTTGCTCTCCTATTCACTTCTTAACCCTCCCTTGTAGTCGTCCTCTATCCGTTTATCTCACTCCTTCCATCTCTCTCTTCATCCTCGCCCTGTTCCTCCATCCCCTCTGTCTCTCTCCCTTAGTCCTCGCTGGCCTGGATGTCCTCACCTCTTTCTCTCCACTCGTATATTTTATCCACCTTTCCCCCCTTCCACATACCCACCCTCCACCCCATATCCCACTCCCCCCACGCCCTACATCTCCCCCTGCTTCCTCGGTCTCTCCCTCTCTGTCTCTCTTCACCAGCACTTTCATCCGACCCAACTCTCCCTCCACCCCATATATCACTCCCCACACTCCCCACATCTTCCCCTCCGTCCCTGGTCTCTCCTTCTGTCTCTCCCCATCAGCATTTTCATCCTACCCAACTAAAATTCGTCCCAGCAAGCATTCGCCCCCAGTGTTTACCGTCTCTGTTAGTTGGTGTGTCTGGGTCCGCGAGGAAGCTGCATTTCCAGTGTTCCGTCCCCTTTATCTTAACAACATCCTTTGGTTTTAACTCGGGTACGGTATGAGTGTACCTTTTATGATTCCCCGTGCATTTATTTTTGAGTGCCTCGCAGTTTGACTTATGCACAGATAGCGAAGGGAAATTTTTGTTTTGTATTTCGTGTGTCTGGTCCCGGCACGAAAACCCTCTCCCATGAATGTGGCGTTTATAATTCTCTCATGGATTTATTTTTGAGTGCCTTGCCGTTTGACTTAAGGTTAGATAATGGCATGGAATTTTGCTATTGTCTTCTTGTATTTTTTTTTACTTGGTATAAAAATCCCACTCCCATGAATGTGGCGTTTATAATTCTCTCATGGATTTATTTTTGAGTGTCTTGCTATTAAGGTTAGATAATGGCGTGGAATTTTGCTCTTATGTCTTCTTCTATCTTTCTCTTGACTTGGTACAAAAACCCACATCTCCCTGGCATTGTCGTGGGGCCAAAACTATTAACCTTCCATCCCTTCCTTCTCGTTAAAGATATTCCTCAGATGGATGAAGTCTTTAGCTGACAGACGTGATAATTAATTGCTTGGCTATAAGAAGTCTGTCCATGAAGAATATTGCCTGGCTTTAGTGAGAGTAAATAAAGGACGTCGTAGTGCTGAAGAGGTTGAATGACACCTTGAGTCCCGCTGATCCTTCCCATGTCAAATAAGATTGTATGGGGTCGGAATATAGTGAAAAAATTGTCCTTGAGTCCCGCTGATCATTCCCATGTCAAATAAGATTGTATGGGGTCGGAATATAGTGAAAAAATTGTCTTCGTCGTGAAAGGGCTAAGTGCGAACATAGCTTCCTAACCGCTAACGATTTTCTTCATTGTGGTGCTGGTGAGAAGTGTACAGGTGCTGGCGCTGTGTACCCTCGTTGACGCGAAGCAGCGTCCACCCAGGAGCCAGACTTCATATTTCCCTGCACTTCATCTTGGGAAGGACTCTGGTCTGACCCTGGTGAGGCGTTGTCTTCCGCAAAAGGGCAACGGATCCCTACACTATATATGTTTCGTACTGTATACGTGTAGGACGGCCCTTCAGTAGCAGTTGCTTTCCTGTGGTCGACGGGCCTGCCCAGCCGGACAGACCGGGATTAAGCAACAACAGCAGCCATAATGGACCCACAGCAGTGAGAGGGTCAAGGTCCATGGGTTAGAGGGTGTGGGAGTCAAGGGATAAGCATATTGTTCCATCGTTCCAGCACTATAATAGACTGGCTGAGTATGTATAATTCTGGTACATTTTGCATGACGTGTACCGTAAAAATTACCCCCTGGCAGTGAACGACGAGTGTTCTGTGTCAAGATAGTCTACGTTGAAGGCAAATTCTGGTGCATTAGGCTTGTAAAAAAAAAGACCAGACACCGGTTACCAAAACACTTTTATCACACTTTATTGCCCTTAAATATCCTACTTACGGAATGGCGGGCTTTCTACCTGCCTCCTTAATTACCTGTGAGAGCCAGGTTACCCTCTTGACACACCTGGAGTCATACCTTCCTTAGTGAAGAGTTATTATACATTTTGCTGCTGGAGTCGCTGTCGGTGGGGATGGATGGCACCGTGATTGATTGGTGTCATTTGAGGTAATGTCAGATTGTGTTGATATATTGATAGGTGGGCTTGCAGGGATGTGATTAATTGTATTGCATATGTTGACAGGTGGACGTGCAGGATTTTGATTGATTGTGTTGCATATACTGGCAGGTGGGCGTGCAGGGGTTTAATTGATTCTGTTGCATATACTGACAGGTGGGAATGTAGGTATTTGATTGTGTTGCATATACTGACAGGTAGGAGTGTAGAGATTATTTATTTTTTATTTTTTTTGCGTCTATGGTGCTTCCTTCTCTTAAATCTCTCAGGTTTCTTTTACTCACTCATAGATTGCGATAGTGTTGTGAGGAGTGTAGGTCAGTGTGTGTGTGGTGTGTAGATCAGAGTGTTTCTAATGAATACACAGCGTCAGTGTTGTGAGGCCTATAATTCAGTGTGTGGGGAGTGTTTAATTCAGTGTGATCTTAGTGTTCAGTGTGCTCTTAGTGTTCAGTGTGCTCTTAGTGTTCTGAGGCGTGGTTCTTTGTGCCCTGGTGTTGTGGAGTGTTGTCTGCTGTCATGGCGGGGTTGTTGCACTGGTCGGGGCAATTAGAGCAGAGGAGCAGACTGTATACCTGCCCACACCTGAGAGAAAGCTGACCCCACCGCCACCCACACCCGCGCCTGGGGTAAAAAAAAAAAAAAAAGATAAGCAAAGGCTTCATCAGCATATTTTCCGAAAGTACGTTTGTCAGACGTTTTATGAATAGAGGACACTGTAATCTGGTACATGGAATTTTCCTTTTTATATTCAATTTGTTTTTTCCTTCCTGTGTTTATCTTCCCTCCCAAAAAATATCGATCAGGCTTTCTGTGGATGCCAGGCGGTGACCAGAGAGAGGGAGGTCAGCATGAATTAAAAGTATATGGATTTTGTGACGGTGAACCCTTCTTGGATAATCTGTACATGTGTGGGGCGTGAACAAAATACGTACCTGATATTTACCTATATATTTTTGTTCCTGTACTATACGTGAATTGATTATTATTTTTTTTTTTAGTCCCTCAATTCTGTGACGATCCTATGACTTTCTTTTTCTTTTCAATATTATGCTTCCATCAGACGATTTTATTCATCTTAGGCTTTTAGTACTGAAGTGTTTATGAAGGCTATAATTAAATCCCGCCCCAGTTCGAAAGGTCTACAGCTAAATAAAATCACGTGGGAGTAGGAAGAAATAATCATAAAGAGAACGACCACTTCACTACCGTAGAATGTGTGTTTTTGTGTCTAATTGGGTAGTTTCAGAAGCAGGTGGGAATCTAGAACCACATTCACTTAAAAAAAAAAGTGTGGTGCTTCATGTGGTTGTACTTTTGAGGGCTCCATCTCGCTTCCTGGCCTTGTATACTTAACTAGTAAAACACACACACACAAACAAAAGGCGGTGGCCGAATCGGTAGAGAAGCGGCCTGCAGTCCTGATGGACCCAGGTTCGAATCCCGGCTGGGGAAGGGACAGTTTAAGGATTTGAATTTCATAAAAGCAAACTTTCCTGATCTACCAGATGACCCGCCGACATGTCATAAAAGTACCCCAGCTAATACCAGTACACCAGTCCTGTATGAGACAGCCCTAGCATGTATTCAGTATGGACGGTGGGTGTTAGCGCCGAAGTGGTGACATGTAGAGAGGTGTATGATACTGGGCCTTGAAAGCAGGCTGTGAAGCCTATGCCCAGAGTCGGACACATAAAAACACACACACACACACACACACACTCCTTTATCTTCCATCAAAATCCCACCTGCTATCACGTATTATCATAAAAAGTAAAGGTAACTGTTTAGCTCAAAAAATAATAGAAATGTGTACCAACTCTATATTGTAAGGGGTCACTGGCTCTTTTTTTTTTTTTTTTTTTTTTTTTTTTTTTTGCTGCTGTCAGTGAAGTGTAAAATTCTGTTATATAATAGTTTTCTGAGGCTTTAGTGATTGTGTAGCTTCAGGGAACCTCAGTAGGTCCTGTTTTGAAGGCAGTCATTTCAGAATATAATGTAGGAACTTGTGAAATTACAGTAGGAGATGACTGTGCGTACTTCTGACAGGTCGTTATATATGTGGGAAGATATTAATGATCTAGAGTGTTACCGGGTGCATTTTTTTCTTTCTTTTTTTTAATAGTTATTGTCCCTTGTCTCAGTGGCATGCAGATGAGAAGTGCTGAGCCAAGATTAATCATAGCAGTTCCGTTCCCTTGTAATGCTGTCTGGCCACCACGACCACCACCACCCCAACCCGCCCAGACCTCCTTATTTGTCAGCCCCGTCCCTTCCCTCCCTGTACTCCCCACCATCTCCATCACCACTCCCACTCGTCACCGCTCCCTCTCTCTCTTCCCCCTCCTCCCCTGTTCTCCTTCCCTCATCCCTTCCTCTCCCTCTTCTCCTCTCCCCACCCCTGCCCATCTTCTCCTCCCACACCTTCTTTTCATCTCCGCTTTTATCTCGTTTCTCCTTCTTCCTCTCATTTCCAGTTTTCTTTTCCTCTCATTTTTCTTCTCCCCCACCTTGCCTTCCATCTCTCTCACTCGCCTCATATCCACTTATGTTGCTTTTCCATCTGTTCCCTTTGTTTTTGCTGTTTTACTCCCTTTTTATCTCTTTTCCTGGCTTTATTGATATCACTTCCTACCCCTCTCTTACTTTCATTTTTTCATCCATCCACGGCACGTCCTCTTCTCTTCTCCATTTCTGCTTCCGTATCGTTTTTTCCTCATCCTCTCATCTTTCCTCACTCCTCCTCCCCCCTCCTCCATCTTCTCCCTTCCCCTGCCTGTCCTCTTCTCACCTCTCCTATCCTCCCTCATCTCCCCCTTCCATTCCTTTCTCTTCTCGCTCATTTTTTTTTTTTTTCACTTCCACTCCCGCCTCGTTTCTTCCCCTCCCCTCATCTCTATTATTCTTCTTCTTGAGTATGTTAATGTGCTTGAATCGTCATATTTTTGAAACTTTTTTTTTCTTCCTTCTCCACTATATTCATTTTTTCTCTCATTCTCGTATCCTTCAGTCCCCCCATCACCATCTTCCCCTTTTCTCAGTTTCTTTCATTTTTCGCCTTGTGTTTAATATTTTGTTATTTTCCTTTCTGTATGTTTATTTAGTTATTTTTTTTTTTTAATAAGTACGCCTTAATCCTGAATGACTCCACATTTCCATTCTGCTCTCTGTTCCTCATTTCATACCTCACTTTTCCTTCCTTCCTTTTTTTCCTTCCTTCTCTCCTTCCTTCCTTCCTTCCATCCATCCTTCCTTCCTTCCTTCCTTCCTTCTTTCCTTCTTTCCTTCCTCCTTCCTTCCTTCCTTCCTTCCTTATATTTGCATACCTTATTTTTCCTTCCTTCTTTCCCTCCTTCCTCGTGCTTTCATAACTCAATTCTCCTTCCTTCCTTTCTTCATTCCTTCTTCCATACTTCCATATATTTGCATACCTGTTTTTTTCCTTCCCTCCTTCCTTCCTGTTCATACCTCACTTTTCCGTCCATCCTTCATGTTCATATCCCATTCCTTCCCTCTCCCTCCACAGTTTCCCCTTTTCTGTTTGCTGGCTCACATTTCTGATATTCTTCCTCCCTCCCTCCATGCCGTATTTTCCGTTCTCTCTCTCTCTCTCTCTCTCTCTCTCTCTCAGTTTATTACCCTTTATTGCCCACACTTTACGCCTCCTCTGTCTCCATATCCCTGACTTTTCCTTTATATTTTCCGTCCTAATGTCATTTTTTACCTAATTTTTTCACTTCCTTTATTCCTCTGGCATTATTAATTTTCTTTATTTTACTGCCATTTATTGCTCATCTCGCGTCTCCTCCTCCCTTCCTCTCATCTTGTCTTTACTTATCCTCAATTCTTCCTCTTCATCTTTCAAAACACAGACGCTTCTTATATTCTTTTCTCTTTATTAATATTACCTTATTTGCTGTAACTCTGTCCTTACTATCCTCATCGCCCCTTCCAACTACATATTACTTTACTCTTCATTTCCTGTCATCATTCTCTGCCTCATTTTGTGTTTCCTACTCTTATTTCTCCCTTTCCTCTGACCTAATGATTTTTCTTTTTCCTGCTGTCTTATATTATTTCTTTTGCTATCGCTCTCTATCCCTGCCTACCCCACTTCCCTGCCAACCCCACTTCCTGCCAACCCCACTTCCCCGCCAACCCCACTTCCCTGCCAACCCCACTTCCCCGCCAACCCCACTTCCCTGCCAACCCCACTTCCCTGCCAACCCCACTTCCCTGCCAACCCCACTTCCTGCCAACCCCGCTTCCCTGCCAACCCCACTTCCCTACCACGTCCCCTTCACTCTCCCTTCCCTCCCTTTTCCTTACCTCATTTCCTGTCTCCTATTTTTCCATCCCTCCTTAACTTACCATTTCTTTTCATTTCTTTGGCATGGTTTTCCTGTTTTTTTCTTTCTCCTTTTACTTTTTCTTGTTTTGCCTTATCCTTCCCTTCCGTTCTTACTAACCACACATCCCTTGCTTGTCCACATCCCCTCACACTTCCCTCCATCCCTCCTGTCCCTACTTCTCCTTTACTTCATTTCCCTCTCCTTTATTCTCTCTCTCTTTTTCCCTCACATATTGTAGTTTCTTTTAATTATATATATATATATTTTACCTTCACTTCCTTACCTTTTGTCTCCATGTTCTTTCTGTTTCCACATCCTCACTCTCCCCTCTTCCTCCTGCATGCCTCTCTCTCTCCTTCCTTCCATCTTTCCCTCTCCTCCTTCCTTCCTCTCCTCCCTTTCTCGCCTCATATTCCCTCTTCCTTCCCTCTCTCCCTTTCTAAACCCCCCACTGGCTCTTTCTTCTCTTCCTTCCATACCTCCCTCTCCTACCTACATGCCTCACTCCCCCTCTTCCTTCTGTTCCTCTCTGATTTATCTCCCTTTCCCTCAACCCTCCCTCCCTTTCTTACCTTCCACTTCTTCCGCCTACATACCTCTCTCTCCCTCTTCCTTCCGTCTCTCCTCTTCCTACCTATCTCTCCCTCCTCCCACTTACCCCCACTCTTTCTTTTGTTCCTCTCTTCCTTCCCATCCCCTTTTCCTTCTGTCTCATCCTTCCCTCTCCCTCTTCCTTCCTTTCCTTTCCCTCCTCCTTCTGTCTCTCTCTTCCTTCCTTCTCTTTCCCTCTTCCTTTTGTCTCTCACATCCTTCCTTCCCTTATCCTTTTCCTTCTGTCTCTTCCATCCCTCTCCCTCTTCCTTCCTTCCCTTCCCATTTTCCTTCTGTCTCTTCCTTCCCTCTCCCTCTTCCTTCCTTCCCTTTCCCTCCTCCTTCCTTCCCTTTCCCTCTTCCTTCCTTCCCTTTCCCTCCTCCTTTCTTCCCTTTCCCTCTTCCTTTCTTCCTTTTCCCTTTTCCCTTTCCCTCTTCCTTTCTTCCATTTCCCCCTTCTCTTTCCCTCTTCCTTTCATCCCTTTCCCTCCTTCCGTCTCTTACTTCCTTCCTTCCTTCCCATCTGGCAGGGAGGGCGAGGCGGCAGATGATGAGCCCACCAGAGCCATCTACAGGAGTCACCCTTAGCGACCCACATAAACAAACCCCCCCTGAAGCCTGTTGACTCTGTGTACACAAGGAAAAAGACGGACTGGGCCCCCATTATCCGTATTTACAGTGATATTGGCCCCTGGGAGCTCGTGTGTGGGCCCAGGTGTATCGTTACTGTTTAATGTCCTGCCCCGTTTACAGAGAGATTGTGTCCTGCCCCGTTTACAGAGAGATTGTGTCCCGCCCCGTTTACAGAGAGATTGTGTCCTGCCTCGTTTATAGAGAGATAATGGTCGACTTGTGGTGCAGAGAGATAATGGTCGTGGTGCAGAGAGATAATGTCCTGCGCCGTTTACACAGAGATAATGTCCTGCCCCGTTTATTGAGAGATAATGTCCTGCCCCGTTTACAGAGAGATAATGGTCGACATGTGGTACAGAGATATAATGGTGTCGACGTGCTCAGTCTGCTGGTGTGGGCGCGGGTAAAGTAGGTAATGAATATAAATGTTACGGGATAAACGCTGGTAATGCTAACCGCCTCCATCCTCGCAGAACACAAGAAGAGAAACGAATTATTCGGGTCACCCCTTATTTTTTTCCTCTCATTTCCCCCCCTATTTTTCCTACTCTAAAGTCATTATTTTCAGCATAGAGGGAAAATTTAACAGGAAAATGAAGTATAAACACACTATCCAGCCTCCCTAGATCAACCTGCCTCTCGTGAGCTGAATAAAATCGTCTGGAGGTAGCAGGGTTGAAAAGTGGATTAAAAAAACGTTTTTCTGGATTAACACAACAAACGTTTCTCATGGTTAACACGATAAACGTTTCATTCTCAACGTTTTCTCACAGGGCAAAATATATATATCTCTATGTAATATCAAAACACCCAGAAGCATTTGTTGACATTCGTTTATCTGGGGGGAGGTGATTGATGATGATGATGTATGTTTTTTTTCCTGCATGATTAACGTTTTTTTCTCTGTACAGGTAGTCCTTGGCAGAATATGCTTATCTTGATGATGAATAGAGCTCCTGGGAAGCACTCGTTGACATTATTTATTGCCATCATCTGTAACGTATTGCTCTAGTGTTGCAAAGAATAAAGGGCATTGTCGAATATTTTTTATTATGAATTCATAGCTCGATCAGTTTCACCTGCATTAGCGACAGGTAGGCGAATGGATTAGGATTAAGTTTGACGATGAACTGCGCTTGGTACAACAATTTTTACGTCATTTTCAACATTATTTTAGTTATGGTTTGGTTAAGTAAGTTGTTATCCTTTTTAGTACGATGACACTATTTTTTTAAAGTTAGTTTTTGGTGCCTTTAGGTGATATTATAAAAGAGATTTCTGGTTGTGAAAGGGTTGAAATTTTCCTCATATGTCGTTCAGTCTTTCTTTAGTCGAATAACATTGTGAGGTAGTAGCAAGATTAAAGGAAAAGAGTGTGGTTTTTTTGTGGGGATAAATCACTTTTTTTTTTTGTTTTTTAGGTGTCTGTTACGAGTGGTCCTTTTAACCATCACCCCTTCACTGCCGTCTCTCTCTCTCTCTCTCTCTCTCTCTCTCTCTCTCTCTCTCTCTCTCTCAGAATGATTCACACCAGAAGCCACAAATCGCGTTTTTCTTTTCATTCTGTGTGTGTGTGTGTGTGTGTGTGTGTGTGTGTGGAGTAGCAGATCATATCGCTGAGAAAAGTAAACCACGCCTACGTTATTCATGCCACACACCAAGTGATGATAAAAACACCGGTAAAACAACCACTTCAGTTTTTTTTTTTTTTTGGTAATTTAGAGACGATTATATGTAGATTAAAGGAGAGATTTTGCAGTAAAGGAGTTAATTAAGGCTGTATCTAAGCCTTCTAGTTCGAAAAGGCTCTACTAAGCTCAGTAAAAAAAAAGTCTGGAAATAATAAAAATGAAATAAGAATGAAATAAGAATGAAATAAGACTGAAGGGGTTAATCAGGTGAAGGTGACTGAAAATGACGCTACCATCTTCTCACACTTATATTCCTTTCACCTTAACTTGGCCCAAACTCTCATCCTCATATGGCTTATTTCTTGTATATCAGTGGCGTAAAGAGACAATATTTATGTTCTATCGCCTTTCCATAGCACTTCTTCCTGACCAGCATCATATTCTAGTGTTAATTTAATGTAACAACTCAGTGTTCAAGATGGGGATGGCAATTTTAGGCCAAGTTAGAATAAAAAGAGTATCGCACCTTTATGTTTCTTGTAATAAATGGCTGTGAAAAGTATGCCACGCCCCCACTCCTCATGCCACGCCCCCTGCTCCTCATGCCACGCCCCCTACTTCTCATGCCACGCCCCCTACTCCTCATGCCACTCCCCTTACTCCTCATGCCACACCCCTACATCTCATGCTACGCTCCCACTCCTCATGCCACGCCCCCACTCTTCATGCCACGCCCCTTACTCATGCCACGTCCCCTGCTCCTCATGCCACGCCCCCTACACCACATGCCACTCCCCCTACTCCTCATGCCACATCTCCATCTCTCATGTCACGCCCCCACCTCTCATGCCACGCCCCAACCTCCTCATACCACACCTCCTACTCCTCATGCCACGCCCACACTGATGACTCCACGCCCATAGTAACCGTGCCAAGGTGACTCAAGCCCCGCCATCACCTTCACATCAGTAGTACTTTTATTCTCTCTCTACAAGTGCCACGCCCTTGCCTATAATTCTTAACTCAAGCTTACCCTGGCACACCCTTGCTAAATACACCGTGCACCACATTCACCCAGCCGCGTCACACTTCACAGTACACCCAGACAACCACGCCCCTAACCACACCACCATGGCTACACTGACTACACTGCCACGCCCCCACAAACCACACCAACACGTACACAAACTACACTTACATCATAAGCCATACCAATACACCCACTCAGACACCCCACCACATCCACACTAATAATACCCACACTACCAGGTCCACAATACATACATCCACACACTAACAGCACCGTCACACCATCCACTCCACGTACACTCACTCCACCACATCCACAATACGCCACCACACCCACTCCTAGCACTCCAAACCCCACCGCACCCCCTCGCAATCACACCACACCCCACACAATCGCACCCACCCACCCAGATCCACCCCAACACCACCCCACGCCACTCTGCCACCGAGGAAAGCGGGTGTATGTGGTGGTTTTGCGGAGACACGAAGCGCTAAATGAGTTGTTTATGTGGGTAGGTGGCGGTGCGCGGATGTGGAAAGTCATGCTTGGCTAGGTATGTACCGGTACTCTCTCTCTCTCTCTCTCTCTCACACACACACACACACACACACACACACACACACACACACACACACACACACACACACACACACACACACACACACACACACACACACACACACACACACACACACACACACAGCCTTCCCTGTTATCACTCTTTCTACCTACAGTTATAAGTGCAGGGTTACCAGTACTATCCACAAACGTTATAAACGTTTGCCCTTTACTTATAACCCCTTCAGTACGATGATGGCCACTAATTTAGGGTAAAAACTCTCATGCTTTTTCGAGAATTTGATATATTTTAAGTCCTAGGCCTGAAGGGGTTCTTGCACTACTGTGGTGTTAGATGCAAAAAAATCTTAGTTAAAAAATGTGCTGAAGTTTCCCAAATAGTGCCAAAGATGATAAAAAAATTCTCTTGAACAACGCTAAATTCCATGTCCTAAAATACTGGGAAAGTCGCCCTTAAGAAAAGTTTATATTTCTACATCAGCAAAGGAAAAATACAGCCATAAACTAGTATAAATATCACTAGAAAATAGCTAGATTTCATTTCCCTAAGCATTGAAAAAGTCATTCCTAAACTGAAAGTAAATATATCTACATCAAGCGTGGAAAATACACAGCGTTAAACTAGTAAAAAGAACTCTAGAATATTCCTAAGTTTTACGTCCTTAAATATGACGAAATTCCATGCCATTAGACACAGAAAAAGGTGTCTCTAGATGAAAATAAATATCGCTACATCAACCAGGAGGGGAAAAAACACCGCCATTAACAGGGAACTGCGAGTAAGTGGGGGAAGTCGAGTTGCATTATTTACAGCTCCCCTTCTCCTCGCCTCGCCTCCTCGCCTGACAGAGGGGTCGAGGGTGATTAGGATTTATTTTCGGTGGTTGTCTCGCGTCTCCTTGGTTGTTGTGGTTTATGTGGAGCGGGTATGGGGTGTGTGTGGATCTGGGGATGATTGGTGAGGGTATGGGTTAGGTGGATGGGATGTGGGTTTGGGGTAAGGATGGAGGTTTTTGGTAGGTGGATGTGGTTATGTGGAGGATAGGTGAGTGGATAGGATAGACGAGAGAGGATGGGGATAAGTAAGAGTGTGAAAATATTAATGACTTCCCTTCAACGTGCAGTGGGGGAGAGTGGATGAAGGAAGGTAGGTTGTGGTTCACGATGATGGGTTGGGCATCGTACCCCCGTGGTGATGTACCGCCCAGCCCAGACGTACAGGTGGGCAGGGGTTGGGCCAGGTGAGGAGCACAGGTGTGGGTGTGGGGTGTATGCAGAGAGAGAGAGAGAGAGAGAGAGAGAGAGAGAGAGAGGTGGGGTAGAGAGAGAACATGCACATGCTTCTTAATCATTTGAGACTTTTACACAGGCAGTCTTATGTCTAATGGATCCAGACTTAACCTAATGGTCTTTTTGCCTCCCACATCCTTCGCTTCTCGTTACCTGTCACACCCACGATTCTCGCTCTATCTCGCCTTGGTGCTGTGAGGGACGCCTTCGTGTGGTGGCACTGATATACCCTGGTCGGTCAGCTGCCTGGTTATACAAACGGCCCTCAGTTACTTCTCTCTCCCCCCAAAGAAGGATGGGGAACTGCTGATCAATTTAAGCCTGCAGTCCACCGAGTTCACGTTTCAGATGAATTTTGGGGCTGCTGCTACTACTGCTACTACTACTACTACTACTACTACTACTACCTCACATATTTACTTTTTTCCCTTACGATCATCTTTGGTTGGTATTAAATCTGAACGTTTCAATTATCATACTTCGGTCGAGTTTATTGACAGTGTGATTGATTTTTATGTGTCTTTTATGTGTATTTAATTATCGGGGCGTCTTTCGTGTTCTTCGTTTTCCCTTCTTTCTCCTCCATATTTGGTGTTTTTAACTGTTTGGAGTTTTGGTTTTATGCTTAGAGTGTGTTTTATTGACTTGTTGTGACTTTGCTGATTTCCACTGCTTCGTCTTGCCTTCCCGTTACATTGACTCTTATTCTCTCTCTCTCTCTCTCTCCCTCATTTCGCATCACTTTCAGTTATATATATCTCCACTCCCTTCTTCATCCTCATCCTTGGTCTCACTCACACCTTCTCCACTGTGCACTCTCCTAGTTAGTCTCCCCAGACAAAACCATCTCACGTTATTTTTCCTAACACGTTTCATCACATCATCAGCACCTAATGCTCCTGAACTTCCTCATTTGTCTGTCTGTTTCTTCATGTTACTTAAAACGCTCCTTTGAAGTTACGGATTAACTTCACAAGCATTATTTCCTCCTTCCTCTCTTTCTTTGCTCTCTTCACCCCAACACCTCCCTTCTTCCCTCCTTCCCTCCTACTTTCTTGGTTCACTTACAACTCACCTTTCCTCTCTCTCTCTCTTGCTCTCCTTACCTCTGTTCATTCCATCGCATCTCGTCATTCCTTTTGCTGCCTTCCTTCTACAAGTCCTTCCCTCCTTCTCCCTTGTCCTTCCTTCTCCCCTCTTCCTTCCTTTTCCCACGTCTTTCCTTCTCCCTCATCCTTCCTTCTCCTCCATCTTTTCTTCATCTCCCATCCTTCCTTCTCTCCCCTTCCTCTTTACCCCTGTTCATTTCTTCTCACCTCTTTCTTCCTTCTCCCTTTTTCCATCCTTCTTCCTTTCCTGATCATCTCGGATCATCTCTCAATCCTTCTTTCCTCCCTGTCCCCTCACCCCACTTCGTTCTACTCTTTCCTCCGTGTCCCCCCTACCCTACCCCTCTCTCACCACCCATCTTTTCCCCTCCTCTCCCCCTCTCCTTGCCTCAGTGTGGTGTGGGAGTCGAGGTAAACAGTAGGTGTCAACAAGATGGTGTGGACACGGGGTGATTGAGGGTCGAGGTGAGAGAGCCGCCCGCCACTGCTATACCCTTGTACTTTGCCGGAGAGGGTCGCCTTCACGTGGTGGCACCAATATGACCAGGTGGCTCCGTTGCCTGGCCATACACACGTACCTCAGTTCCCTCCCTATCCCACAAAGGGAGGATGGTGGACTGCAGGAGAGGGGTTGCTTTGGCATGCAGTCCACTGGGTTTCACATTCAGATGAGCCTGGGATTACAACTTCTGCTGATAATTTAATATTGCCGAAAATCGCCACCTCTCGGTCTTGAATATAGAATTGTAACAGGAGATTAACACGAGAATTTGTTGCTAGTGATAAAAAAAAAATGTTACGGAACGGATGTAGAGCCGTGGGACTATCTTATTCTGCCACTGAGCGACGAGAAATAAGCTGCAAAAGGACAGTAATGTAGGTTAGGTAAAGATACAAAGATTTTCGCCCTAAAAACTCGAATTCGAGGCTTCTTAAGTCTCACTAGGTTTTGCAGGATAAAATTTTTCGGTGTTGACAAGAAGATTTGAGGAAGGCAGGTATCACACCGGAGAAATTAACTGTGACAGGTGTTAATAGACAGGTATTTTTTTTTTTACCTGGATTGTGAGTTACGTTAAAGGCTTAAAGTGTAGAGTTTGGAGAGAGGAGGAAGGGCGAAGTGATTGGAAGCTATACTCTTTTTATATTAACCTGACCTAATATGTCAGTCTACCTTGAATGCTGGGTTCTGATATTGGATAAACACTAGAATATGATGCTGTTCTTGAAGAAGTGCTGTGGAAAGGATGTAGAGCCGTAGCATTTTCCTTTTCTGCCACTGCGCTGCGTGAAACATGGTGCGAAAAGACGAAGATCTGGGCCAAGTTAATGTGAAAGAACCATAGACAAGTTGTAGAAGAATGAGATATGAGGAACTATGAAGAAATTTAGAAGTAAGCTGTTTGGCTCTCTAGGTTTTTATTTCCGAGTCTAATGATGGCTAGTGTGGATCGGGCTTTTAGGTAAGGCAAGGTATTATTCGCCAAAAGGAGGAGGGTTGACTTCCAGAAAAGGGCAACTTCAGCCTGCGGTCCACTGGGTTCAGGATTAGATGGGCTAGGGGTTGGAGTTAAAATTATTGTTATTATTATTATTAGTATTATTGTTGTTGTTGTTATTATTATTATTATTATTATTATTGTTATTATTATTATTATTATTATTATATTATTTATTTTTATTTTTATTTTTTTTTGCTACTACTACTACTACTACTACTATTACTACTACTACTACCACTTATACTACTACCATTACTACCACCACCACCACCACCACCGCCACCACCACCACCACTAGGGCGGATGTGGGGTGTGGTTGTGTGGGAGGCTGAGGTGTGGGGATGGGGGGTGGGGGTGGGGGAGCGGAGTGGGGGTGGGGTGGGAGGTCCTGTTTATGCACCATAGGGGTCCCACCTCACGCCTCGCTCCTCTGACACCTTCATTTACCCGGAATGAACCCTCTTAAAGTCGGGGCAACTCCATAATTCTACGCCAGCTATCACCAGACGATTTTATTCAGCTGGGAGTGAGTCATAGAAACCCGGAAGAGTCAAGAAGATGCCTGATCGAAAGGAAATAGGAACTTAAACATTCACTTATAAACCTCTTCAGTTCGATGACTTCCTATTTTACCCCTGCCACTGGGAATACTATATCATGAATCTTTGGAAATACCTTTAATATAGAACAGGTTAATGAGACTCGAACAGGTATACCAAATTTCTCCATTTCTTTTAGCCTCGAGAAATAAATAGAAAAAAAAAAATCTAGAAATCGAATGGAGTATAAAATTCGGCTTAGTTGAGGGTATTAAGTTTTTCTGTGACTTTTAAGACTGTCTTTTATTTAGTCTTCCTTCCCTGGGCTTCTTTACGCAGGATTAAGTAAAGAGTTTAAGTGCGCAAAGCCTCAAGTTATGGGGCATTTGTCTTCATCAATAACCGAGGCGGGGTTGCGGGCTGTTGTGTGGATTCCGTGTGTTTTTTTCTTACCTGTACGTGGTGTGTGTTGGGGGATGTGTGTGGGGGGAGGTGTGTGTGAGGGGGGATATGTGTGTGTGTGTGTGTGTGTGTGTGTGTAGATATATATATGTGCTATGCGTCCACTACTGTGTATGTGTGTGTGTGTGTGTGTGTGTGTGTGTAGATATATATATGTGCTATGCGTCGACTACTGTGTATGTGTGTGTGTGTGTGTGTGTGTGTGTGTGTGTGTGTGTGTGTGTATAGATAGTGCTTTGCGTCGACTACTGTGTGTGTGTGTGTGTGTGTGTGTGTGTGTGTATAGATAGTGCTTTACGTCGACTACTGTGTGTGTGTTCTCGGTTGGGTGACCACAGAGCGGCCGACTTGTATCAACAGATTATCAACACTGGAAGGACGTTCTCTAAACACCATCTATCAGCATCTATCAGGGGGGCACCACAAAGGAGGGGGGAGGGGAGGGGGAGGGGGAAGGAGAGGCGAGGGGGGAGGGGGAGGAGAGGTGGGGGGAGGGGAGTAACAGTGAATAGTAATTAGGGTGAGGGTGAATTAGTGGGGTGATTGTTAGTGGGAAATAGGGTGGTGATGGTGATGATGATGATGATGATGATGATGGGAGTGAAGGTGATCAACGATGTGAGGCTGCAATGTTCCTGACGTGGGCCGGTCCTGTGTGTATGTGTGTGTGTGTGTGTGTGTGTGTGTGTGTGTGTGTGTGTGTGTGTGTGTGTGTGTGTGTGTGTGTTATCAGTGTTTGTTATCCAGGAAACTCGCCCAGCTGTGCCAGAATTAATAGCCTCCCTTAACACCTCTTCCATAGCAATTTATTTTTCCCCTAACATCTATTCCTGAGCAATTTATTTTTTTTCCCCAAACACCTCTCTCATAGCAATTTTTTCTTTATTTATTTTTTATACGGCTGGTTAATATCCTTTTGTGTGTTATTTATGCAGAGTAGGGCGATGTTTGGAGGATTTAGAAAACAGAAGAGGACAGTCAGGTGTAATAAGCAATATAAATCACTTAGGAATATTCTCGTGACCTTAGAAGACTCCCTGACACCTCTCCCTCCTCACTCTACAGTATACTTCAATCGCATATTACACGTTATACCCTTCAATCTAATGTCATACTTTTCATTCTGTGTAATCCAATCTCCAGACGATTATATTCAGATCAGAGAGACTTTTCGATATGGGAGTCTTAGATATGACCCTTGAAGCTCCTTGCCACTTTAAGAGATCCTTCTCAAGTATTCTGGTGATCTAAGAATATAATTAAGGAGTTCACGGGACTGAAAGGGGTCAATAAGGTATGGTATATTATTCAACAAGCCATATAAAGGAATACAAAGGAGTACAAAAGACAGCAAGCAGCGAGGCCAAATGATCCTCTAGGGAGTGCATGTAACAGAGAAGACTATGGCTGTGTTATCTAATTCTCTGAGCTGAAAATAAGGGTAACAAAGCAAGAAGGCTATAGTAAAGGAAATCATACAGTACACTAGCTCTGTCAGTGTGTAGTGTTAATATATAAAGAAGAGGTACCGTGTTAGAAAGACCACGAAGATAGGGGTCAAGGAGGTTCGTGTGGCTGGTTCGAGATGCGTTGAGATGAGGAGGGGTTGTGGAATGAAGTTGAGAATGAGAAGAGCGTAGAAATGAAGTGAAGAATGAGCAGAGCGTAGAAATGAAGAGTGAAATGTGTGGAGGGTATAAAAATATCTTGCATGAAGGCGAGAGGAAATGATTAATGATTTGGAGAGAAGGTACCGTGGGTGTTGATGGAGAATAAGCGAGGAAGAGAAAGTTATAAGTGATGACGGGGTGCAGACAAGGGTATAAGACGGGAGAAAGAGAGAGAGAGAGAGAGAGAGAGAGAGAGAGAGAGAGAGAAAGATCTGAAGATTAATAAATACTGCAAACTACACAGGCAAAATTTTTCATAAGTAAATTATTGATAGTGGGAAAAAAAATGAATATTGTAATCTCGGCAGAATTAGGGGCCAAGAAAATCATCTTATAAAATTTTGAAAAATCATAAAATATTGACTCCGGAGGAAAAGGAAGGAATAGTTTAGAAAATAAGGAATGGAAAAAATAATGACGTGAAATTTAGTGAGCAAGTAAAAAAAAACAAAAAAGAAAAAAAATATGAAGGCAGCTGAAACGAAGAGAGCAAGACAAGAGAAGGATTATGTAAGAAGTCCTAAACACCTTATCGCTGCATCTCAGTAAGACGAGAGGCTAAATTGGTGAGACTTGGGTTCGCATTCTCGATGGACAAGGAAGCTCCCAAACACATCATCCTTAGCGATTTAATTTTGGATATGGCTGGTTATTATCCCTTTGTACGTTCTGTATGCAGAGTATGGCAATATTGGAAGGATTTACGTAACACAGAACCGGACAGTAGGTTGTAATAAGCAAAATAAATCACTTAGGAAAAGGTGTTACGGGCCTGGGAGGAAGTGAGAAGCGTGACCACCAGAGATTAGAAGACACGTTGCTGGGTTTTTGCTAGGGAGAGGCTGGCGGGAGGAGGAGAGAAACGATTAAGGAATATATACCCAGCTGGCAGGTTTGATGGGGATATTAATTTTGGTCTTCGATTATTTATGAAAAAATATCTACTCCCCTCACATCAGACATATCCAGCAACTAAATCACGAAAATGGTAGTCAAACCTATTGAAGATATGTAATTAGTATGCTAATTTCTCTCACTCTACTGTTTTTACTCTAACTTGGCCTAAAATTGTCATCTCAGAGCTAAGTTACAAGAGTACTTTAGAATTATGATGCTTTGTACTCCTTTGTCTCTAACATGACCTAACATTGCCACCCATCTATCTTGAATGCTGAGCTGTAACAATCGATTAACACTGGGATATGATGCTAGTCACGAAGAAATACTGTGGAAAGAGTGTAGAGTCGTAGGATTGTTTTATTCTGCCACTGACCTACGTAAAATAAGCCTCAAAAGGACAAAAATGTGGCTCAAGTTAATGTGAAAGGAGTATAGTGAGTCTCCTAAGCCCACAAGCCTACGACTGATACAAACCCTCATTCATCTTATCGTAAACAAATTCCCCGCATCTCCATTGATCTCCTGGGGCGTGTCCTCCCATGCGAATAAATGACTGCGTGGAAGGCGAGGTGAGAGTGGAGTCAGCCAGGGTTCAAGGCTGTGCTGCCGCGAAAGGAGGGATCACGCTGAGCCATTGTCGTGCTGAGCCTGGGTGTTGTGCTGATCCTGCTTAGCTCTACTGTTGCACATGGGATCTCTGTCACGCTGGATCTCTGTCACGTATTTTGCTGATTCTGCTCTATTGCACGTAGGATTTTTGTCACGTATTTTGCTGCTGCTGCTGTATTGCACGTAGGATATCTGTCACGTATTGTTGTGCTTATCCTGCTGTATTGCGCAAGAGATTTCAGTCGTACCTGTAGTGTTGTGTTATCTACAATTTTGCTTGTAGGATTTCTGTCATGAATTGTTGGGCTGCTTCTACTAAATGCATATAACATTCCTGGTACATACTGTTGTGCTGTTCTGTAGTATTGCACATAATATTTGCCATGTATTTTATGTTAATCCCACTGTATTGCACATAGAATCTGTCACGCGGTTTGTATATTCTATTACCAATAGGATCTGTCACGTACTGTGTTCATTCATTTATATTGCATATTGAGTCTTTGTCATGCATTGCAGCGAAAATTCCAGCTTTCATGCTGAGATCTCTTGCCTAATATATTATAGGGATTGAAAGCTATAAAATACTTATCTACAGCAGGTCAGGATAAATTTCTGTAGATGGAAGACTACCTCCACAGCTCGGAAATAATGAAGAGAAACAGAGACTTGAAGACGGCCAGTATTTGTTCACTCAACGAAACAACTATCTTCCCAGTTCCGTCTGAAGAAAATTAACAACAGGCGAAGTACAATGAAAACCCAGTCTCTACTCGTGCGTGTTTCAGATGGATCGATTTTTCCTCTATGTATTCATCAAACTTTGGAAAGATGCTTGTGTCTCTGTCTGTACACCAACTCTGGAATTTTCACGTGGATTGCTTGCTGTAAGAAGGACAAGATTAGCTGAACTTTACGGTGTGGGACTCAAGATGGAAAGTAACATGCCAAGAGGGTCATTTAAGAGTGATACAGGTGAAGAGAAGGGTGAGTTAGGCGTGACACAAGGACCAGTTCTGCTTTCTCGAGTCAGCAGGCGGTGGAGGGAGACTCTTCATGGGATCTTTTGGCGCATCCCAGTAATCCATCACCACCATTCTCCCCTTCCGCCTTATCTCCCGTGCCTAATGCCGGCGGGAGCAGGTTCACTCCGCCCTTTGTGGCCGCTGAAACCTCCCTTTATGCCGCCGAAGCCTCCCTTTATGCCGCCAAATTGATGGAGCCTCCCCCACCAGTGTGCTGTGTCCTGCCCCTAAGTCTGACCTAACGCTGCGGTCACGCCACCAGCGGATCCATCTCCTGGTTGTCTGGGTGTGTGGGAGAACGTCACACACACTTCTCTGAGAACTTGCCATCATCGTCATCAACGTCGTCATCGTCATCGTCTTCGTCGTCACCTTCGTCGTCGTCGTCATTTTTATCATCATCATCATCATCATAATCAATCATCCTAGATTCTTTTTCCCAACCAAAGATGGGATGAAGTAGGTCCCAGAAATCAAGAAAAAACAAAAATGATAGATTGAGAACAGATACGCAGTATGCCCAGTGAATTGAATCTCACACTCATTTACCTCAGCCTCCCCAGAATCCTGACTCCGCCATGTGAGGGAATAACTAACATCGATGTCAGGTGGGTTAGGGTCAAAGTTCCATCGCTTCTCGGCTAGGTTTTGTTTAAGTGGTATATCCCTTTACCTTTCGAAAACCCATGCATTTATCGCTATGTCCACGAGTTTCCGACACGAGATGATGACAACGCCGACCTCACTTCACGGATCTAACCTAGCCACGTTGTTGTAGCTCCAGGCTTGTCTGAAACGTGAACCCGGTGGACTGCAGGCTTAAGTTACCATTCCTCTGCAGTCCACCATCTTCTTTTCAGGGGATGGGGAATTAGGCGAAGGACGAATGCGCAATCATGCAGTGGAGCCAACTTCTATATTGTTACCACCACATGAAGGCGTCCTTCTCCAGCACCAGCCTATCCATGAAGCTACGTAACAATGACCCAACTGTCCTGAAGCACATATCTACCGTCATGTCTTATTTTTTCACTTTATGGAAAATCTACGGGTGTCCATCTTCGTCTGAGTAATTTTTCCACACTGAGTGCAGCGCGGCGGGGTTGTGCTGCTGATGGCGGGCTGCACGAGGAACTACCTTGCCACTCTGTATCTTCCCCTCCATCAGACCTCCGCCCATCACGCCCTCGTAACATTTGTGTCCCCTCCACCTGGACCAGCCACCACCACCACTGTCACTACCACCACGACCACAATCACCACCACTGCTACCGTTACTACCACTACCACTACCACTTCCACCCCCGCCCCTTTGCGGCCGTTAGGGCCCAGGTCGAGGTGAGGTCACAATGCCACACCTTTACCTGGTAGCACAGGTGACATTTAAAACCCCTCAGTACGAGGTCTCTCCTAGGCTAAATATACCCAAGTCATTCAGAGAGAGAGAGAGAGAGAGAGAGAGAGAGGTAAATAATCCAGATCATTTAAGTCATAGAACACCACCGTACGTCCATGGCAGCATATCACAGCCATCTCGAGGATTCGAATCACGGCACCTGTCTTCCTGCGACCAGAACTGTACCACTAGGCCTTTGTACAGAAGAGGTGAGACAGTTATGGGTGCATATAAGAAACGAGACAGTTAAGCGTGCATAGAAGAGACGAGACAGTTAAGCGTGCATAGAAGAGACGAGACAGTTAAGCGTGCATAGAAGAGGCGAGACAGGTAGCGTGCACAGAACAGGCGAGACACGAGTGCATACATTACCGTGCATTCTGGTCCGCTATCCCAAACTAGTTACCCAAGTCACCGCTGTGCGAATATGCAAAACGTTAATCCCGCTGCGATGAATGATAAACAAAGTGGATACGCTGCCAACCCACCTCTCACCTTCCCAAGCTCTCTCTCTCTCTCTCTCTCTCTCTGGGGGGGGAGGGGGTGTTAAGTCCCGAGGTGGAGGGCCCTGTGCCTGGTGTGTATCTTGCTAATTTGTTTGCCGTCAAAGTTTTTATCGAAATGTTCACTCACTGGAAACATTCTTTTTTTTTTTTTTTTTCCTCTCCTAAACCCAGACCATTAACCCTCTCAAATACAAGTTTCTCTTTAGTTACGCCCGGTTTAAGGTACGAACTCTAGTATCATTTTCTCTCCCTCCTCTTCCTCAGTTTCTACCCTCAAGCAGTTTATCTTTTGCGAGTGGATTGACTTTTTTTCTCTTATTTTTTTGTGGTTCTTCTCTTTTTACATTTTTTGCCTGAGACTGGTGTTTGTTCTGTCTCTCTCTCTCTCTCTCTCTCTCTCTCTCACTCGGGCAGTTTTTCGATGCTTGAGTCTTAATTATCTTTTGTATTTTTTGTCCCTTTTTTGCGATTAATTTAACGGTAAATTAAAGAACTACTGCTTACTGAAGTTCCATTACTTTCTTCCTCCCTATCCCCCGAAAGAGGGATGGTGGACTGCAGGATGAGGGTAACTTCAGCCAGCAGTCCAGTGGGTTCACGTTTCGGATGAACTTGGGGCTACTACTACTACTACTACTATTACTACTACTACTACTACTACTACTACTACGATCATCATCATCATCATCATCATCATCATTTTCTTCCTCTTAATCATTATCATCATCATCATCATCATCATTTTCTTCTTGTTCTTCCTCTTCTTCCTCTTCTTACATGGATCAAGCACAAGGCCTGGGCGGGGTGTGGTACCGTCTCCGCCCTTCTCAGATGCCGCCGTGTCTCGTAAATCACACCTGGGCGATATCGGGCCCCGGTTCGTGTTCCCGCTGGCTAAACATGGTTGCCTAGCACCTTCTCCATGGCGATTTAGTTTCCGTCCGACGCATTAATTTTCCCTTATGTTACCCAGGTAATTCTAACATCGATATAGTTTGCATATTATAAGGTAACATGGAAGAGAATGCCCACCTGTCCCGTCCATAATTAAGCAGGTAGAAAAAGATGTTAGGGAGCTTTCTAGGCCCACGAAAGGAAGCTCCCTTGTCCCCTCCTACCCTGCCAGGTGGGACGAGGCTAGGGGGGGAGGGGGGACCAGGTAGCGAGGATAGAGACTGGGATGGGGCATAATTAGGTGGGTCGGGCTGTGTCAGTCTAAAATGGCACAAGAGCTGGGACAATGAGAGGCTGGTGTGAGTTGCCTACAGTCTGTCCATTTTATCGTGGCCTAAAACCGCTATCTCACCGTCTTGAATAATGAGCTGTAAGAAGAGATTAAGGCTTGAATTTATTGCCAGGAAAGAGATGTAGAGCTGCAATGTTGTCCTATGCTGCCACTGAGCTACGTGAAGGAAACTGAAAGAGGACAAGTGTATCTGCCAAATTGTTGTTGAAGAAATAAGATAGGGTGAGAAGGTAGTCCATGATCTGACAGAGTGCGAGGCTAGAGTGAGTTTCCTAGTAGAGTGAGAGGCTAGAGTGAGTGACCAAGTAGAGCCAAGAATCTAGAATGAGTGGTCTGGTAGAGTAAGAGGCTAGAGTGAGGGATATTATAGCAAGAGGTTAGACTGATTGGTCTAGCTGAGGAAGAGAAGTAAGACTGAGATAAAACAGTGTGAGATTGGTCAAGTTGTGTGGGTTTGATATGGGGTTAGATGTAGCAGAGTGAGAGGCTGTGTGAGTAGAGTGATTTAGCAGGGTAAGGGAAGTGCTAGAGTGACTTGCTTCAATGACTAGGGTGTATAGAATGGGGCGAAATAAATGACAAGGATATAGTTGTGTGGAAGGAGGCTAGAGTAAGGAAGCAAGTGCATTGTTGTAGGATGAGTAAGAGCGCTGAGAGTGGGGATGAAAATGATGCTGGATTGAGGTCATGGCTGAATATACATGAAGGAAGGTATGGTAGGAGGGAGACTGACATGACTGAGAAGACTTAAAGTGGATAAAATGAGATGACATGGAAATGATACTGAATTGAGATGACGGCCAAAGATAGTGTACATGAAACTGAGGATAGTTTGTGGGAAGACTGAGATGACTGAGAGGATTTGCGATGCGGTAAAGCCAGATTATAGAGGAATTACTAGATTTTTGTCAAGGTTAAATAAATATACATGAAACTGGATGTAGTTGAACAGGGGACTGAGATAATTTAGACAGACCTGAATGGACAAAAGATGGTAGAGGACGCACTGGATGTGGGTATGATGGTAGATGGAGGTCATGGTTGAATATGCATGACTGGAGAGGACTGAGATGATTTATAAGGCTGAAAACAGATAAAGCAAGATGATCGGAGACGCTATGGGTGTTAAGATGGGGAAGAAGAAAGAGAGGAGAGTGCAAAGCAGAATGAGTTAATTTAAAATGTGGTGAGAATGCAGTGTGAACAAAGATACTGTCCCTGGAACTGTGTGAAAGTACGGTAACGAGTGAAAAATGGCAGGATGGTTGGGAGGGTGTTGTGTTAGAGATAATGTAGGATGTGGTGTCAGAGGAGGCAGGTGGAGGTGGGATGGATGGCGAAGGCACTTGATCTGTAGTCAAATAAACATTGCCACCCAACACTGACGTCCACTTAAGGTACATGTTTCAGTCTCGTATTTATTTTCAAAGCAAGACGTACTCAGCAAGTAATAGGTAGTGCTTTATTCAATGCAAATTATGTAATCGATTAGTATGCCAGTCGGAGGGTATACACATTCAATATTTTCATGAGAAATAGATACACAAATGTTCAGTAGCGTTTGAAATGAGCGTGTGATGCAGCTATCAGTTTCATTGTGCAATATGAGTAGCAGAAATGTTATAAAACTGTCATTTGCAAAATATTCCGCATTCTCGTCTCACTAACTGCACATAGGTTTTGCATGGGAATGGTGATGTGAATCTTCGTGATATGTCAATTTGCTTTTGTGTGGCGTAGGAAAGTAGTTATGAGACAGAGCCGTACACCCACACGGGAAAGGTTTACGACATTGCCGGTGTGGCGGTGAGGGCAGGACAACGGGGCACAGTAGCCGGGACAGGGCTGGTGTGAAGAGCCTTGCCTCAGCTGTGCCTCTGGGGGTTGGAGGACGTCTTGAGGCGCCGCTGAGGCCACCTGCAGTGAGAGACAGATGGTGGCCCTCCAAATTTAGCAGCAAACTGATATTATCGAAGTGTGTAAATTTCTGTCATGTATGATTCCCGGCTAAGTAGACAAGTGGGACACTAGTGTAAGTATATACAGCTGCGCCTTCTTGTTTATGCCGAGCAGCCCGAGGGAGAAGAACAATACACACACATATGTCGTGGGACGCCATGTTGGTTGGCAGTGTAAGGGAATGAGGGACACCAAACAACAAGCAGCAAGGGACAACGCCAGCTACCTCTGTCCTCCATTCTGCGCACCACACACGTCAGCAGGCAGTAGCAGCACCTCAATAAAAATGGCATCACTACAAGGCTCTGTCTGTCTGGTGTCCTGCCTGTTTGGTGTCCTACCTATGTTTGGTGTCGTGCCCGTATCTATTGTACTGCCTGTTTGGTGTCCTACCTGTGTTTGGTGTCCTGTCTGTGTTTGTTGTCCAGCTTGTTTGCTGTCTTGCCTGTGTTAGATGTCCTGCCTGTCTTTGGTGTCCTACCTTTCTTGTGTGTCCTACTTGTTTGGTGTTTTCCCTGTGTCTGGTGTCCTGCCTGTGTTTGGTGGCCTGGCCTTGGTTGATATCCTGCTTGCTTCTACTGCCCTTGTCGAGACTGTCCTGGCAGTTTTAGCACAAGCGCCTCCTATCGTAACTTCTTATCTCCACCCGCTCCTTCTTATCTCTTGATCTTCGGAGTTCGTCTTATCATTTACCTCGGACATCCATTCTTATCCTCATTGTCCGCGAGTCAGTGTCTGTCCGTCGCAAATGTTTTTCGCTGACTTTTGCTGGGTGTCTGTCATTGGCGTTAACAGGGTGTCGATCTGTCGTTGGTGCTGCTGTGTTGACGACCCAGTGGCATTCTCTTGATAATCTTCAGCACGAATGCGAGTGTTTGGGTGATTAAATCCGATGACGTATTTTTCTTTGAAGTCTTCCTAATTCCAGACGATTTTATTCAGCCAGGGCAAGACTTCGTGAAATGGAAGGGTTAGATAAGACCTTCATTATCCACCTCACAACAAGAATTCTCCCCTAAAATGAGTAGATTCAGCCTGTGGCAGTAAAACCTAAACATTCCCTTACTCATGGATCTTCTCGCTGTACCTGGATTTTCTTTCATTTCCGGTGCTTCATTTCTCCATCGTGATCCATCCCGTCACCACGATCCTCCTGGTCCGTTGCAGCCCATTGATCCAGTGTTGCATCAGCGGCCGTATAAGGATGCATGATCGTTACGGTGGATGCATGGCGGAGTAAAATTGGTTGCATGTTGCGCCAAATGCTTGATTGTGTGGGTTTGACGTGTGAAGTGATAAGGACCAAGGACGCTTTGTACTGACTCCCTTTCTCTTATGGATATCCTGCCACCTTCACCTGTTCTTGAGGCTCTGTACACCTACATAGCTTTTTACATTGCTTTTTACCTATAAGGAATAAGTGGTCTTGTGCTCACGCTTTTATCATTCTGTTATTAGTGTATGAGTTTCCTTGCGCTTTGATTTTTTTTTCATTGGAATTGGTTTTTAGTTAATAATGAATAGCAGGTACGTTTAGCTTCGACTTTTCACTGGAAGAGAGTTTTAAGTGTATGTGATTCCTGGTTTAAGGGAAGTACGTAATGAATAAGAGTTCCGTATATCCTTGAAACTGATACGAAACATTTAATAATATGCATCCTGAATTAGTGGAAACTCTGTACGTGAGGTTACTAATATATTTGCATTTAGCCTTTACTCAACATATTTAATTTTTCTTTTACCCTCACACATGCTTAAACTGTTTACATTGCAGCTCATTTCCATTTCAGGTTTTGCTTCCACAAACTTCACACTTCATATTTCTTATTAATTTTCTTCAGCTGACCAGTTCTTTCTTATCTCTCTTCCCTTTCACTCACTTCCTCCCTTCCCCCCTCCCCGCAGGTAGAAGGGCGTGTCTATCTGCTACAGGTGACTCGCTCGGTGCCCTGTGGATGTGTCAGTGTGTAGATCATTACTCTAGGTCTACCTCTGTGTACATGTCAACAGCTCTTACTCTTCATCTGACTCATTCCTCTTCTTCTGACTCTCTCCTCCTCATCTTTCTGCTCGTTATGTCTCTCTTCTTCCTCAGACATTTTTCCTATCGCACTGCTCTTTATCTCATTCCCTCTTTTCTTCATTTAACTCTCTTCCTTTTAGCTAACCGTTCACTCACCACATTTGCTATTCATCTAACTTTCTTTCCCTCATCTAACCCTCTCCTCCTCATCGTTGCTTATTTGATTGTCTATTCTTCATCTCTGTCTTCTTCATATCTCTCTCTCCTCTTCATCCAGTTCTTTCTCTACTTCATCAAGCTCTCTCCTATCGATATGCCCAGAGTGTAAGCATGTTTTAACTTTTACTCGAGCACGTGTCTACTTCATCCATATAGATATTCGCTTTTTCTTTAAGTATACCCTTTTTGCTGTCTACCTACGTATCTGATTGTCGTGTTATATCAGTCAACACATATCTAAAATTATTTATTTATCTCTGTGTCTTTCTGTCACATATAACATTTTGTCTATATTGAGAAAGACGCCTTTGAAAGTCAACTTTCATTGTCCTGGCACGAACTCTCCACCCGAAGCTGCATACCAACACTCAATCGTTTGCATCTCGTTTCAGACCTTCCTTTCTGTTTTTATAGTTTCCTTCCTACACACTTTCCTTCTTATCTTCCCTCTCGCGTGCCCTTCCTTCCTTTCTCTGTATGCCCCTTCCTTCTAAAGTCCTTCTCTGTTCTGTATCACTTCCCTCTTACATCCTTCTGTTTCTTATACTTTTCTTATTGTGTACCTGTCTTTCTTAAGTCTTTCTCCTTCCTTGTATACCTTCCTTACTACTGTCTTGTTTCCCTGCCCCTTCCTTCTCGCACTTCTATTCACACATCCCTTCCCATCCATAAATCTTTCTTCTTGCATCCCTTTCCTTCCACATACTTTCCTTCTCTCACCTCTTCATCCTACACCTTCCTTCGTGCATTCCTTTCCTTTCAGATAATTCCCTTCTCACATTCCTCTCCTTCCACATACTTCTCTTCTCACATTCCTCTCCTTCCACATTCTACTCTTCTCACATTCTCCTTCCTTACATGTCCTTCGCGCATTCCTTTCCTTCCTGATACTTCCCTTCTCACATTCCTCTCTTTGCATACATCCCTTCTTACATTCCTCTTTTTCCATACAACTTCCTTCTTACATCTCTCCTTCATAAGCTTTGTTTTTACATTCCTTTCCTTCGACACACATTCCTTCTTCCTTTAACATTCATACCCTTACATACCTTGCCTTTATCCCTCATTTATAAAATCATAAGGGTGCTAAGCTCATTTATAAGATCGTAAAGGTGTTATCATCATTAATAAGGAGGTGTTAAGATCATTTATAATTTTGTAAAGTGCCAAGATCATTATAAAGAGATGTTAAGATCACTTATAATTTCGTAAAGGTTAAAAGATCATTATAAGGAGGTGTTAGGATAATTTATAAGGAGGGGTTGAGATCAATTGTAAGATCGTAAAGGTGCTAAGATCATTTATAAGATCGAAAAGGGGCTAAGATCATTATCAGAAGGTGCTAAGATTATTTATAAGATCGCAGAGGGTTCTAAGACCGTCTATAAGTCCTTCCCCTGGTCCGTGCAAGTCTTTAATTCCGACCCCGACCCCTCTATTGTTTGGTACACATTCCTACGACGAGGTGAAGGCAGCGGGGGACATAATATATACAGTACCTGGGTGGACGCTGCATATGTGTGTGATTGCTTTGTCTTCGCTGTTATCTAAGGGGGAAAGAACGAATCCAAGGCTGATGGGTCCTGCATTTTTGTGTGGTGTGTGTGAGTGTGTGTGTGTGTGTGTGTGTGTGTGTGTGTGTGTGTGTGTGTGTGTGTGTGTGTGTGTGTGTGTGCTTAGCTATTATTTAAAGGGGAAAGATAGATTACAAGGCTGATGAGTCCTGCTACCTGGATGGACGTTGCATATGTGTTATTTTTTTTTATCAATTATTTACGGGGGAAAGAAAGAATCCAAGGCTGATGAGTTTTGCTACCTGGATGGAGCTGCATATGTTTGTGATTGCTTTTTCTTCGCTATAATCTAAGAGGGAAAGAAAGAATCCAAGGCTAAGGGCTCCTAGTGGTTGTGGTGGAGATCTGTGTGGATTTTTTTCTTTATTATTTAAGGAAGAAAGAAAGAAACCAAGGCTGATGGCTTCTGGTGGCTATGGTGGAAATTTGTGTGCACTTTAGTTCGCTATTTTTGAAAACATTTATTTACGTATATGCTTTTGTTATTATTAGTGCAGTTTTATTTTTGTCTATTTTTTATGATTCACACTAATATAGGTTTTTCAAGGGCTTTGTTACTCCATAGGAACGGATCTTCAGTTTGGCTCTCTGTTATCTTGTTTTTGTTCTTCTTGGGGGGGAAAGTTTGCGGGCTCCTGGCCTTGGGTTCCTTCTTCCTTGCATTAAAAAATATGTTGTCAATCCTTTAGTAGTTATTGTAGTGGTTGTTAGTAGAGTTGATGCTTCTTGATCTGTTTCTTAAAGGTAACAGGTAAACAATTAGAGGTTCAAATCCCTCTTAAAAGGGTAAAGGAAGCTCCCTAATACCTTCTCGTAAGCTATTTAGTTTCCTTATTATTACTGTCCATCTCCATGTTATATAAATCCTTCCAGTATCGTCATGCATAAATAACGTACAAAAGGACATTACCCAGCCATATCCAAGAATAAATCGGTAAGGAAGAGGTGTTAGGGAGCTTCCTTAACCGACGAGAATACCAGCCTCGAGGTTGAATAACGAACAAAAGGACATTAACCAGCCATATCCAAGAATGAATCGGTACGGAAAAGGTGTTAGGGAACTTCCTTGAGGTGTTGTGATTTTAAATGCTGCATAGGGTTGGATTCGTGTCCTGTATCCTCATATTTTTTTCGAATTCGGTAGCCAAGCCTCGGACCCTACGCAATGAAAGGGGTAATATGGAATGGATTATTATTATTATTATTATTATTATTATTATTATATGTTGTTGATGTAGTTATTATTATTATTATTATATGTTGTTGATGTAGTTATTATTATTATTATTATTATTATTATTATTATTATTATTATTATATGTTGTTGATGTGGTTATTATTATTATTATTATTATTATTATTATTATTATTATTATTTGTTCTTGTATATGATCACTGGTATCTCCTCTAACCTTAACAATCTCCTTAACACCTTCAACCTTGTAATTCATAATGAGGTGACCTTTTTATGGGACTTGCTATGGGTGACCTACAACGCCCCCATAGCCTAACACTGCCCTTCACTAGTGTGTGTGTGTGTGTGTGTGTGTGTGTGTGTGTGTGTGTGTGTGTGTTTGTGTGTGTGATTTCCCAGTCAGATCTGGCAAGGTATCAGCCAAAGACATACTGTGAAAGGCGTTATGAATAAATCAGACCACGAATATCTCTCTATCTGTCCGTCCATCTATCTCTTTGTCTGTCTGTCTATCTATAATATGATCCGTGTAAAATCTGTAGTGTTTTATAAGCATATTAATCGAAGTTAAGAAAAAGATTTGATGACACGTTTTCCTGGTGTGAAGAAAGCCAGTACGGGGATATATTCTGTAAAAATATGGATAAAAATAAGCACTAGAATGAACTACAAATATAATGTGAAATGTGTGGTGTTTAATGAGTGAGGAAAGTTTAAGGAGCTGGGGAAAATGTGGTGAGCAGATTTTGTTGGTGCGAGGAGAGCCAATAGAGGTTCCCTAGTACTGTGTCAAGGGTGTTTGGCCACGTCACTCTCACCTCGGCCACACACACACACACACACACACACACACAACCTGCTCCTTCATTCTTGCCTTTTATTTCTTGTTCACTTCCTTGAATTTAGATTTGGCTCTTTGACATGAATGTTGGGTGGTCAGTCTTTTGTTTTCTTCCAGTTTTTGTCTCTACCTTGTCTTTTTTTTATATCCTAAAGTAAAGGTGTATTTTGCTCACTATATTCCTCTCTGATTCTGTCCTTCTGTCCTTCCTTGTAATCTTCAACTTCGTCTCCCTCATCCTGTCCTCTTCGTCTCTTCTTTTGATGCACTTTCTTTCGGTTCGTCTTTATTTTTATTGTCATGCTTAGTCTCAATATCTGTTTCTTAATATTTTCTTTCCACTTCCAGTTCGTTATCTTCTCCTGCTACTCATCCTGTTACGTTTCCTCCCCATTTTTTTATTATACTTCTTCCCTGTTTGTTTGTCCTCTCTCTTCCCTCTTTCACAGTTTCACTCCCTGATTTAAAGCTAACTCTTCTGTCTTAGTCTTTTCGCTCTCATCGTCATCTGTTTTTATTTCCTTCTTCTGTATCTTTCCTCATGTCTATTGTTTCTCTTTCTTCCTCATTTCTACATCACTTCCTTCCCTCCCACCTTTGCGTAGCTGCCTTCCCTCTCCCGTCCTCCTCTTCCCCCATTTCTCCTATTATACGACCATTCTTCCTCCGTGACTTCTCTTCTTTCGCCTCAGCTCTTCCTACCCCTTCCTCTCCCTTCCCTTCCTTCCCCTCGCTCCTCACTTCCTTCCACACATTCCTTCTCCTCTACGTTCCTCCGTTCAGACTTCCTACCTCCGCCTCTCACTATTCTTCCTTTTTCCTTTTTTTTTCTCCCTTTTTTAACATCTTCTACCGTCCCTCCTTCTCCTCTGTACAGCTTCATTCCACCCTACACTCCCTCTCCTCTATTTCGCTCCCATCCACCTCCCTTCCATCCATCTCCCTCCTTCCACCTCGTTCCTTTCAGCCTTCCTCTCTCAAACTCCCTCGCTTCTTCTTCCATCTCTCTTAACCCTGTACTTCCCTCGTGTCTGCCCTCCTGTTCATCTCCCCTCAATTTCCCTCTCTTTTTATTTTATTCTCCTCTTCCCTTCTTACCTTTCCCCTCTTCTCCCCTCCTCCCCCAATCTTCTTCCCTTCAGTCCTCCTCCTGTTACCTCCCTTCTACCGTTCTGTTCTTTCTTCCTCCCTCCCGTTCACTCCTCCCTCAGTCTCCCTTCCTTCTGCTCCTCCTCACCTCTACCTACCCCTCTTCTACCCCCTTTTACCTCTGCTTCCCGTCCCTTTTTCCTCCTGTCTCCCTTTTCACCGCCTCACCTCCATATTCCTCCCTTTGGTCCTCCATTCTATAATTTCCCCTTTTTCACCCTCCTCTCTCAGACTCCCCCTTTTTACCTCCTCCCTCTACCTCTCCCTTTATATCTCCTTTCTCCTCCTCTCCTTGTTTACCTTCTTCCTCAACCTCTCCCTTTTTTTTTTACCTTCTCCGTCTACCTCTCCTTTTTTTTTTTTTTTACCTGCCCCCTCTACCTCTCCCTTTGTTATCTCCTTCCTGTACCTCTCCCTTTTTTTACCCCTCCCCTCTACCTCTCCTTTTTTTTTTTTTCTCCTCCCTCCACCCCTCTCCCTTTTTACCTCCACCCTCTACCTCTCCCCTCCCCCCCCTTTTTTTTTTAACGTACGCCCTCTGCCTCTCCCTTTCTACCTCACCCCTGCCATCCTCTCTCCCCTCCCCTCCCCTCCCCTCCCCACCTCACCTGTCCGTCTCGTGCCAGGTGGAGGGTCTTCAAATACTCCCCCGACTCATTAGCTTTGGGTAATGAGCATCACCGTGGAGGCGCTCTCTCTTCGGCCCTGTCACTTTAGCTTTCTCTCCACGGATTTTATTATTATCGATTTCAGCTCTGTTACTCCCCACTTAGCTTTGGGCTTCTTGGGTGTTCGTGTTCATAGTCTGTCTTCCCACGCATCTTTCGTTAATATTACAATGCCCTCTGTATTTTCTTCCATGGTTTGTAGTTTTATCTAGAAAGGTGTACGGTGCAGCGGTCAGTCGCCTGTGCACTGAGCTGACGAGGAGGCGGTACAGATAGGGAAATGTTCTACTGATCACGTCGTCACAAGCCCAGTCCACAGCTGGTTGGGGAAAATATTGAGGAATTTAATATGATGAAGATTCCTGTGGTGTAAGGATTAGCTACCCAGCCTTCGACCTAGTGGTGCTCGTGCGATACAAGATGAAGGAATTTGGAAGTGGAAATTACATACCTCGCCAAACGAGAAACGTAGACGTGAATGGTGAGTCAATTGATGTGTGTCTCATTTTTACTAGACACTTTTTTGAAGGATTCTGTTGTCCTTCCCTGATTTCCTCTGATTTCTGGACCATACTCAATGTACTCGTATTTCGTTGGATACCAGGACGGGCTGACGATGCGAGCATGTCCGTATATTTATCCTGACACTGAGTACTGATCTTTTTATTTCCCTCAAACAACAACAACAAAGAAAGTGTTGATGGTGAGGTATTTCATGAGCTTACAATTTGTTCTGAAGAGCAGCATACGGTATGGACTGTGCTGCCGTAGTGTGTAAAGTGTAGGTACTGCCCACACCCACACTACACGCACTTACTGACCTTGGTACTGTGTTGGTATGTGACGTGTGGAAGGACTGCTGGGCCCTACTGAACGGGCTATCAGATTTGTGTCCAGAGTAGGATACATAAAATCATAGACAAAAATCCCCGTTTGTGTCTACAATATCAGTACAGTATCATTCCAGCCTTTGTGGTTTACTTCATTTGTCTTTCTTTCATTTTTTGTTCTGTTTTTTTATCAGTCAGCAAATGGAATACAGAATCACTCCAGTCATTGTGGTATAATTCCATCTCTCTCTCTCTCTCTCTCTCTCTCTCTCTCTCTCTCTCTCTCTCTCTCTCTCTCTCTCTCTCTCTCTCTCTCTCTCTCTCTCATTTTCAGTCCTGTAATTATTCAACCAACAAGCAGACAGGCGAAGCAGACATCCTCTTAGACGTAACCATGCCTTTAAGCAGAGTCCAGTTTGTTTATAAAAGCTTAGTACCCGATAAGATAAAGCTTAATTGTACCGTAGCAGCTTTACTGAAATTCCGTCTAATCAAGCTGTCCACAGGTTAGATAAATTGACCCTTTACCTGTGTGTGAGATGGTAGGGTGGGGTTCATGCCTGTTTTCGGCGTTAATCCTTGAAGACGGTGATGTGTTTGTTCTGTTTTCTTAGCGTTATCTTAAAGACGATTTCATTCAGCTTAAGGGAGACTTCGCACTGGAGGGGTTAGATGTAGCCTTCATTAACACACACACACACACACACACACACACACACACACACACACACACACACACACACACACACACACACACACACACACACACACACACACACACACACACACACACACACACAAATTGACAAGAGGAAGCAAACAAACGCAAATATACACACACAAGCAAACACGCCGAACTTCACACACACACACACACACACACACACACACACACACACACACACACACACACACACACACACACACACACACACACACACACACAACGTTGAAGGTGCTGGTGAGGTCGTGAATCAGTTGTGAGACAGAGAGGGAAGCCAGGGCACAGGTAGAGTTAATGAGGGCGTGAGTCAGGTGTGAGGCAGAGAGGGAAGCCAGAGCACAGGTAGAGGATAAGGCAGGACACCCTTTGCTGAGGCTGCCGACAGTAGGACACCCTGCGGACACACCCGTGGCTGGACAAGAGGCTGATTGATGGAGTGTTTCATTAGCAAAGAAAATTAGAGTTTGTGTCGGAGGTTGGTGGGGAGGGTCAGTGATGGGTGGTGAGAGGGGCGTGGGACTACAGATAGATAGACAGACAGATAGACAAATAGATGGATTGGTAGATAGGTTGATAGATTGATAGGTAGGTAGATAGATTTTTTATTTGATCACAAGTTTTAAAATATATTACTTGAACAATATGCTTACAATAAAAATAGTCCAGATGATAATTCAGAACTTATTTAAAGGTTTATATGTATAGTGTTTTACCTAATAAAAAACTTACATATGGCAAAGTACACACACACACACACACACACACACACACACACACACACACACACACACACACACACACACACACACACACACACACACACACACACACACACACACACACACACACGTTGAAGGGACACATCAACGATACACATGTTCACAGACTCAAGGTAGCCACGTAATCAGGGTTCATTGAGCTTAATTAAACACGTGCGACAGGTAGACAAGGTTAATTACAAGCCCTTTTTCTGTGTTATATATTTCATTCTCATCGTCACATACACCACATATTATCCCATTGATTATCTGGGTCTTAAGTGTTTGTTGTTGTAAAAACTCTTCTCTCATCTCCCTCAGATTGGCATTTCGCATTTCTGTTTTCTGTTTGTCTATAACCAGATGCCTTAATCCCGTAAGGGGTGGCCACAAACAAATTGCCTCCTTGTCTCCCTGTTCCCTGCCATTTCGCCGCCTTCCCCCCCCCCCCCAACTTACACCTCCCTTCTTCACTTCATCCCTCCATTTATCCTCGATCTTTCCTTGCCTCTCACCCCTTCCACCTCATTCACATACCCCATCCTAGTTAGCCTCTCACTCTCCATCCTCTTTCACATGGCCAAACCACCTCTTCCCCCTTCCACCTTACACACACTCCCCTAGTTAGTCTCTCTCCATCCTTTCCACATGGCCAACCCACCTCTGCGTATTTCTCCTGACGCTTTCCATCACATCCACACCACAATGCTTCTTCACATCTGTTAGGCTAAAGAATATTGAGGATGTTATTTATGCTTTTGACAGCAATGAAAACGATACGAGTGTTTACTTTGAAGAGAATTTGACAGCACCGGATTAGGAAATGATATTCAAGATGTGTGACAAGGGGTTCATTGCCTGTTACTCGTCTGATACTGTACGTTATTTATTATTTTTAATGTCTGAAGAGGTAACGGTACAACTTTTGCCAGTCAGAGGGGGGTTTGAGGTCATGCTTAATGGAGGAAAGGAAATGTGTGTGCCAAAAGGGAGACAGGTCACGACTCATTATTTCGCTTATTATTGGCCTGGGGCTTTGATTACGTTGAACTTCAGTGTATCTGCTGGTAATGGTACAGCTTTTGCCAGTCATAGCAGAGAGAGAGAGAGAGAGAGAGAGAAAGGGAATGGGAGAGAGAGAGGAAATGTGTGTACTAGAAGGAGGGGTGGTTATGACTTATTAATTTACATTTCCTCTTCTGCGGATTGTTTTGTTTATTTTTGCATGTGTTCCCCCTTGAGGGTGTGTGAGGGGTGCGGCACAGGGTGTTGATGAAGTGTGTGAGAGGGGCGGGAGTGTGTTATGAGTGTGTTTATTGACCCGGGAGCATAACTGATGAGGGTGCTGATGAGGGAGAGGATGAGGGGGAAGGAGGGAGCGTCTTGGAGTGGGGGGGGAAGGGGAGGGGGACATCTGGGAAGAGGGTAGGGGGAAGGGGGAATTCTGGGGAGTCTTGGATTCACATTTTCCTTGATTTGTGAGTGTTTAAAATGCTTAGGAGGCCGCCATTAAGAAGAGTAGTTCGCACGAGAGGTAACTGTCGCTTCCATATGTAAACAACCTTGATATTCCGCAGGTAGCTCTTTGAAGGGGCTACTTTGGCAGGAATGAGGTCGCCTTTGAGTAGCTTAAATAAGTGTCTAAGTACGTCATGGGCTTGTGAATAGAGTATGTATATATTCTGCTTATTATGATGTTATTTTCGATGTCATTTTGGTAACCAGGAGAGTATGAAAGGCTTGAGAGTGAAGGCTGTGAACTAGCTCCATTAACGCCGTCAAAATAGGGTCTTTCTACCTTTAGACGGTTTTATATAACCTACGAGAAATCCCCTAAGACTGAAGAGACTAGACAAATACGGACAATACTACTGAACATACTCATCCTGTTATCTTAGACTCAGCGTTGCATAAATGTAGGGGGAGACGGAGCGCAGAGAGGAACGTGGGTCAGCAGTGCGGTGCGGGAGTCAGCTGGTGTTTGTTTTGGAGTGTGTGTGAGGGTGGCCGGGCTGAGTCTCCGCTCCTTGTTTGGCTCCCACACCTCGCAGGCAGACACACACATCCTCATCCTGCACCCACTCTCCCTGCCTGCTGCTCCTTTCACCCACACATACCTCTACGCTCGCCTCTCCTCTTCACTGCTCCCTTCCTGGACACTGTTTTCATTCTTCCTGCCTCTTTCTCCCACACATTCTCCTCTTGCTCCTCTCACCCCCACACATGCTGCTACTCTTACTTTTCCCTCTTCCCTCCCCTCACTCTTTACCTGCCATTTTTTCCCCACAGTCCGCATCTTGCCACCATTCATTTTGATCGTTTCTCCCACACATGCGTCTACTTTCACTTCTTCTGTTTCCTGTTTCCATTCTGCCTGTTCCTGTCCCTCACTCTCCTCCATCCTCCTTCCACTCCCCTTGCCTCTTTCTTCCACAAATACGTCTGCTCCCATCCCACAAATACGTCTGCTCCCATCTCTCCTCATCCCTGGCATTCACTCTTCCTGGCATAGTTTCTCCCACACAATCCTCATTCTGCTTCCTTTCTTCTTATCCCTTTCACCAACACCTCTCCTCTCTTCCCTGCTCCAACTCTCCCTGCTGCTTTTTCACCCACATATACAGCTACACTGACCTTTCTTCCGTGTTGTCTCTCTTCCTTCCGCTTTCTCCCGTACATGAGTTTACTTTCATCTTACCTCTTCTCTACCCCAACTCTCTTAGCCTCTGTTTCCTGCACAACTTCATCCTTCACCTGCTCTTCCTTCCTGCCTCTTTCACCATACATACGTTTAGCCATATCCTTCTTTTTCCCTGCTCCTCACCTCACTCCACCCACATTTGCAAGTGCTCCCTCGTCTCTTCCCTTTCTTGCTGCTCTCCTTCCTTTTCCACACCTCTCAGACACGCGTTTTCATTCCGTTCCCACTCTGCCTACCCCTGTGCGTCTACTCTCACCTCTCCTCTTCTCTCCTTCCACTTTCTCTGCTCTTGTCCTCATCTCTCTCCTCTCTTCTCTGCTTCCACTTTCCCTGCTCTTATTCTCATCTCTCTCCTGTCCTCTTCTCTGCTTCCACTTTCTCTGCTCTTGCCCTCATTTATCTCCTCTCCTCTTCTGCAGTTTCCCTGCTCTTGTCTTCATCGCTCTCTTCTCCACTTCTCTGCCTTCACTTTCCCTGCTCTTGTCTTCATCTCTCTCTCTCTCCTTCTCTCTATTTCCACTTTCACTGCTCTTGTCTTTCAATCTCACATCTTGCTTCCACTCTTCCTCTCCATTTCTTCCACGCATGCATCATCTCTTACGTGTCCTCTTCTCTGTTCTCCCTTCGTGCCTCTTTCTACTTCACCTCCCCTCATTTCTACCCCTCTCATTTCTGCTTGCCTACTCATTGACCTGTAAATAAACAACTCAGTTAATATCGAGGTTCCTCTAACACTTTTGCGACGACCACAACTTTGAAGGTAACTTGGGAAAGGGTGGGTACTCCATGTGATGAGTCATGATTGTTTATCCTTTTGCCAGAGGAAATATGAAGAGTATGAGCAGTGCCAAGCCTTCATAAATATACAAACTTGGAATGATTCAGCGATATGTTAGAGTAAATTTAGAATGATCGTGGCATGTTAGAATAGATTTAGAATGATACAGTGGTCCTTTAGAATAAATTTAATACTTAGGAGTGGAGGAAAGGAGGACCTGAAGGACTGAATAACACGTCTCGCACAAATAAAGCTCGGAGGGAAAACCAGGTCGTATGTAAATGTTGGAAAAGGTTAGATGTGATCCCTTGGCTGCGTCCTTAAACCCTCCACTGCAACAGGTCACCCTCAAGCTGAATAAAATCGTCTCGGAATCGTGCAAATATAACTATACAACGTTATCTTAATGAATAGATATATAATAATTTTTTCCTCTTCACTGTGAAAGCCTGCCTCTAATCTGAATAACGTTGTCTTTTACTAGAGAGCATAAAATACAACAGCTCATTGCACTGAAAGGGTTATGATTATTCTTACTGCATAAAAACTTACTGAGGGTGAACAAAACTCAACCAGAATTGTCATAAAGTTTCAGGAAATGCAGAGGTTAGTTCCACTGCTAGAAGGAGATGTGTATGAAGTATGAGGAAGTGGTGCCTCTCCTGACTATGAAGGGGCTCTTCTATCTTGCCAAGGATGCTCTTAATAAAACATATGTGAGAAGCGTTATGTGTATGGCATTAGGAATTGACCTGTGAGGGAAGAGGATACATGCAGACTGGACTGCACGGAAATGATAGTACGGAGATCAGTAAGTAGGGCCAGAGAGTGACAGAACTGAGTATGGTGTGATGAGAGAGAGAGAGAGAGAGAGAGAGAGAGAGAGAGAGAGAGAGAGAGAGAGAGAGAGAGAGAGAGAGAGAGAGAGAGAGATTAGAAAAGCGATGCGATCATTTGCACTGTTTTAATATGTCTTACAAGATTCGCCTCACATCTATACACCTACCTTAACAACAACATAGAGCCTGGATAATGGTGATATTTTTCTAATCATGCTACAGAAAGACGATTTAATTCAGTTTAAGGACGATCAGGTAGTGGTGTTGGGGTTAATTAAGTCTTTCTCTAACCCCTCCAGTTCGAACAGTCTCTTTTGTAGTGAAAAAAAAATCGTCTGATGGTATAAAAGACATAACCCACACCACACAGCTGTAGTATTCATCAGAGAAATTACCAATATGCCGGGAATCGAACCCGGGACTCTCAGGTGAGAGCCAGGCAGCATACCACTACACCACGACCAGGTAAAAGTCAACTCACGTTGTCACAATCTTGTAACCAACGTCCCTCCGCCCCCCACTGTGGGCCTGAAGAGGATGAGTTAACCCCCTGGCACTCGGGCAAGTAGATGCTTTTAATCTATCCCAAACACTTACGGCAAGTCAGAATGAAGAGAGAACCTGTATTTTTAACACAGGAAAAATCATCAGAGAAATTACCAATATGCCGGGAATCGAACCCGGGACTCTCAGGTGAGAGCCAGGCAGCATACCACTACACCACGACCAGGTAAAAGTTAACTCACGTTGTCACTGGTCGTGGTGTAGTGGTATGCTGCCTGGCTCTCACCTGAGAGTCCCGGGTTCGATTCCCGGCATATTGGTAATTTCTCTGATGATTTTTCCTGTGTAAAAAAAAAAAAAAAAAAAAAAATACAGGTTCTCTCTTCAGCTGTAGTAGTATTTTCTGTCATCTACTGTGTTTCCTTGATCAAACGTTCTCTCTTTCCCCCAACCATCCCGTAAAACACACACACACACACACACACACACCACTCTCTCTCTCTCTCTCTCTCTCTCTCTCTCCGCCTATCATCTAAATCACATGTTCTGAAAGCATTATCGTGTCTCCTTTTATCTCGCCGCTGTTTCTCCTCATCTCGTCCTGCTTCCCGTATATATTTGCGTCCTGGTGGGCCGCCTCGAGGACACGGCGCTCCTCCTCGTCCTCGCACGAGATAGTCCAATTACCCAGGCAGGTTTTACGTCTTGATAGCATCGTGCCCCAATTAATGCAGGACTCCACTTCGATCCTCAGGTAGACGATCATTACCTGGAAAATGTCGCGTGTGGGGGCCGACCAGGAGAAGAGGTCGTGAAGGCGCCCTACCATTTTCTTCAATATTATGTCTTAGGAACTTATTGCCACACTTTTTTCATACTTATTTTTTTTTTTATCAGTATGTCTCGGTAACTTAATTGTAGTTTTTGATCACTTTTCTTTGTCATACTTTTTCACTTTAATGCTCAGTCGTAGTTTCGGTGTTAAGTTTTTGGTAATTAATTGATTTTGAAGACAGGTGTGTGTACAAGTAATCATAAATACGGCTTAAGATTAATATAGTTTATGAAGGGAGTGTATATAGAGAGTAGTGTCTGAAATGCTCACACACACACACACACACACACACACACACACACACACACACACACACACACACACACACACACACACACACACACACACACACGGGAAGACTCTGCACTCTACTTTTCTTGACCTTTCTGTATAAACAAGACGTATTTACGAGCGGGAATCGACCTCAAGTTTCTTCGTGTATCTGACCTCAAGAATGCCGCAGACCCAGGAAGAGGCTGACCTAGGGTGTGGCTGACTTGGGGTGAGGCTGACCTGGGATGAGGCAGACCTGGGGTGATGCTGACCTGGTTTGAGGCTGACCTGGGATGAGGCTGACCTGGGGTGTGGCTGACCTGGGGTGTGGCTGACCAGGGGTGATGCTGACCTGGGGTGTGTGCGATCTGGGGTGTGGCAGACCTGGTGTGTGGCTGACCTGTGTGTGACTGACCTAGGGTGAGACTGACTTGGTTTGAGGCTGACCTGGGATGAGGCTGACCTAAGATGAGGCTGACCTTGGACGAGGCTGACCTGGTTTGAGGCTGACCTGGGATGAGGCTGACCTGGGATGAGGCTGACCTGGGGTGTGGCTGACCTTGGGTGTGGCTGACCTGGGATGTGACATGAAGTATACCTGACCTTGAGTATACCCGACCTGTTATATACCTCGAATTAATCTTTATCCGACTCACAATAGCCGAATAAGGGGATGCGGCCGGATTGGGGTGTGGAGGTGGGAAGGAGCCAAACCGGAATGTAGTGTATCTTGGGTGCAGCCGAACCGAGACGAGGCTGAACCTGGGTGTAGTGGAGCTCGAGTGTAGCCAGACTTGGGTGTAGAGGATCGGGGTGGAGAATCACAGTGTTACGTTCACTTCCCTTCCGTCCTTGAAAAAAAAAGTTATATTTCTTTTTGGAGTACAAGAAAGAAAGAAAGAAAAATGCAGGAACCTCCATCTGTTTTGTCCTTCCTCCGAAAAGAAATCTTAAGACAAAAATTAATCATAAGTCTGGTTGTGAATCCGGGGCCTGGGGTGCAGGTAAAACTGGGAGAGCCCTTATAAGGAACTACACATCGATTCCAGAGATAGGTTAGTTCGATCCTTAATAGGCTGATTGGAGAGAGAGAGAGAGAGAGAGAGAGAGAGAGAGAGAGAGAGAGAGTGCTGAAGGTCACTCTTGTCCGAACCACTTTTTCCCGACACTTGGATCAGCGCCGGTCCGAATGAGTGGGGGGGGAGAGGGAAGCCTAGACTGGGTGAGTGGGGGTGAGGGGAGGTTGGATGGGGTGAGTGAGAGGTGAGGGAAGCCTAGATGGGGTGATCTGGGGAGATGAGAACCAGATGGAGTGGGAGTTAGGGGGAGATTAAAGTGAGTAAGAGGGATGGGGCGAGTGGGAATGGGGAGATTATTTTGGATGAGTGGGAGAGAGGGAAGGGGGGTGGGAGAGGGGAGCCTGTCAGTTGGGGAGAGGGGAGTCTAGTTGAAATGAACGGGAGTCAAGAGCTGCGTAGGTGAGATGAATAGGGGTGATGAGTTGAGGAGAGGAGAAGGATTGATTGTCTCTCTTTCTCCCTCTCCCTCTCTCTCTCTCTCTCTCTCTCTCTCTCTCTCTAACTTATAATTCAACTTCAGGTAAAAATTTCTTTAAGTGCCAGGTAAGCAAGGTCGCAGCCTCTTTCCCATACGTCTATGTCTTATTCAAATCTTCACTTCAGGGAGAAATTCTTAAGTTCCAAATAGGCAGCTCCTCAGTCTCTCTCTCCCTCTCTCTTCCCCATTCCTTATTGAAATCTCAGGCTGGGGTAGGAATTATGTAAGTCTCAGGTAAGCAATTCCCCTTCCTAGTGTGTTCCTAAAGGTTAATAATGCAACCCCTTCTCCCTTTCTCTTCTCAGGGCTTTGTACGGGTGTTGGCGGACCTACGTGTATGCTGAGGTGAGTATAGGCTCTGCGGGTTTTATAATTTTAAGTGTAGGTGTTTTGTTAAGTGCAGGTGTTTGGTGTATGTTTTGATTTTATATAGAATAGGTCGCTGTATTTTGTGTGCTTTTATAGGTCATGTGTGTGAATATAGATGTTTGTTAGGCCTGGTTTATATGAGATTTTTGTGTGTGGAGATATGTCGTTTGGTTATATGAATGTTTAAACCTTATATTTGATAGCGCTGATGAATCATTAAACTTGGAATAGGTAAAAGGAACGTGTAGGCGAAAGCATAGAACTGGAAACATCATTTGCAAAACGTGGCCAAGCTTAATGTGAAGCAAATGGGGGATGAGGAGGAGGAGGAGGGCAGGAGCAAGATGGGGCCAAGTCTGCCACATTTCACGGCCTCTGCACACACGCCTGGTCCGTGTGTGCAGAGGGAGAGCGGTGGGCCAGATGAGGCATTAATCACTCCCCCCCTCATGTTAACTTTACTCCAGTTTGCCCTAGCGATTGTTTGCCCCCGCTCCCAAAGTTTAAGGTTTGGATCAACAGGGCGTGTGTGTGTTTGTGCTGGTGTTGCGCCGCGGGGTGGTGCAGTGTTGCCCTCGCCTTATGCCCTGTGTTCCATAAGTAGCTTTTGAGATTCCCCTAACACATCTTTTTTTAGCTATTTTTTCTGCGCTAGTTCTTCCTTGTCCTTCCCGAAAAAAAAAAAAAAAAGGGTTAAGAAAGGAAATGTTGGCTTTTGTGAACCCCAGTCCAAGTCGGGCCGGAAGTGTTCATTTCCCCTACGAATAGCTCTTCTAAATGAAGTTATAATTTTTTCCAATCATGAGTATAATTCTTCCTTTTAAACAACCCACTTTCACTGTGATAGGACGACAGACGATTGCCCGGGACTCTTTAAAATGGTGGTGGTGGAGGCGCCCCCACGTGCATAAAACAAGGGGTTTCTGTCGGGGCAGTGTCACGCGGAAAGGGAAAGGCGGAGGAGGAAGAAAGGCTGAGGTTTGCAATAAGAGATAAAAGAGAGCGGGCTGTGTTTGCTGGGTGTGTTTCCTCCCTGTGTACCCGCTGTATCCGGGATGGTGTTGGAGGGTGTTAGAGAGAGAGGGGGGGGGGGAGACAGGTGGAGCCGGAGTGTCGGGAAACAGAGGGAGTGAGAGATAAGAGGGTCAGGAAACAGAGACAGAGAGATAAGGGGGTCATTAAGGGTGTTGATGTAGGGTGTAAGTGGCGCGGTGATCAGGGCCAGATAAGATGGGAGAGAGAGAGAGAGAGAGAGAGAGAGAGAGAAGGCAACCCATACCTCCACCTGTGTTGTTAGATCTGGCACAGGTAACACAGATAAATCCTTCCCAGTGATGAACACCCATTAACACCTACGCGACCAGGTGACTACCCTATGCTTAACCCCTTCAGATTCGATGTCGAATTTCTTCATCTTATTACCTCCGCCGAAGAAACTGGGCGGACGTTATGTGATCACCTGTGTCTGTCTGTTTGTCTGTTCACAAAATATCTAAAAACGTTACAGTCGAATGTCGATGAATTTGTTTTTGAAGCATAGCCCAATGGCCAAGGAAAAGATCATTAGATTTTGAGGCGGATCCGGATCTGGATGCGGATCCAGGATTTTTCATTTATTGTTGCTAGTCATTTTTAAAGATGTGGTAATGATCATCATTGCTTAGTGATGTTATAACATTTTGGAAACTCGTGTTAACAACTGTGGTCGTATGTGTACCTACTCAGCAGCAAGTCTTAGATGTGTTGGTTTTGGCAGAGGTATGCCTCTCTAAGTGCATGCTGGCTCTTACCACCTTCAGACGACTTTCTCCACCTTATTCTTACTACCCTCAGACGAGTTTCTTCAGATTTGTTCTACCTTCAGACGATTTAATTCATCTTATACAGAAATTACTGTGAGACTATTTTTTCACGTTATCAGCCACTTTCCTTTAGCAGTATGGGTTAGATAAAGCCACCATCAATCCCTTCACTGAGCATGGTCATTCCTGAGCTGAATAAAATCGTCTGGTGGTAGCGTGAATAACATGTAAAATACGTCCTCGGTTTGAAGGGGTTAGTGCAGGTAAGAGTTTAGAAATAAAATACTTGAGAGGTTCCTTAAGATTTTTTTTAGCCCTCTCTCTACCAGTGGGCTCTATCAAGCTCTATAAAATCATCTGCCTTATCAGAAAATATGTATCTTCCTCATTTCTATACTCCTTTTACTCCAAGTTGGCCTATAATTGCCACCTCTCCATCCGGAATGCTGAGATGTATCAATAGACTAACAGTAGAACAGGGTGCTAGTCACGAAGAAGTGCCATGGAAAGGATGTAGTGCCGTAGCATCGTCTTGTTCTACCACTCATCTACGTGAAATAATCTGGAAAAGAACGAAATTGATAGGAACTGTTGATGTTTTATGAGGACGCATAGGCTACTTAACTTCATCAATTCAGAAACTTATTTTGTGATGCGGGAACGTAGTGAAGGGGTTAATGGAGCCAAAATCTGACCTTACCCGGCAAAAAAAAAAAAAAAAAAAAAAAAGATGCTAAATGAAATCGTCTGTAGTAGGTACGATTGAAATATAAAGCAGATCATCGGGTTGAAAGATAAAAGTTATCAAAAAATTGCACTGCGTATTACAGATTTAACGCCATGTTGCAAAATAATAATAAGAACAGTAATAATGATGATTGCAATAATAATAATAATAATAATAATAATAATAATAATAATCGCCCCGTCTACCTTTCCTGTCAGCCATTCCCTTGAGGCCTTGCTATTTCCCCTCGGCCTCCTCTCCCCTCTCCTGCGTTTCGTCTCTCACGTTCACCTCGGAGCTTCTTGTCTTCCCCCAGAGCGCCCCCCCCCCAAGGCATGCTTATCTTTTCCTTACGTCTGTACACACTTCTCTTTTTATTATTTTAGTTTGTCTTCATCTGAGGGAACCGGGTCACTCTCAGCATGAAAACTAAATCGTGGATGCATGAAATTCGGTGAGCCATAGCTGTGAAGTAGGAATGAGTCTACTTGGTTACCAGTCAAAATTACCCCCCAGTCTGGCTACACTTGGACAGTAACTGAGCTGAGGGGGGTTGGCATCTTTGTCAGGTTAGGTTAAATGCACTGTACTTAAAATCGTAGTAGATTAGTCTTATATTTTGTGCAGTTGGCCCAGAACAAGCCAGACAATTCGTTCCCAAGGTCCGGACGTCCACCCACGCACGAACCGAGGGCACACCAGCAGTCATCAAACTTCACTACGACTGGTGTGGGCAGGGAGAGTTTTTAAGACATGGTGATGGGCCCTATAAAACAGAAGTGGAAACCGTCTTAAGGAAGTAAAACCCTCTTAAAGTCCACCAAAGTCACGAACCGCAGTTTTATGCACTCCGCCGCCACGTTCTTTTATCTCAGACTTAAGGTCGTTTGTCATTTTCCTGTCGTCAGTATGCAGTTCTTCCCCCTGAGATGTGGCCCAGCATGTCCTGTGTTTCTCCCGTCTGGTTCTTGGTGAGTGGGGCAGTCAGCTCATTAATCCAGCACTCAACACCTGTCATACCTCGCCGTCTACCCTCCCTCACTCCTCCAGTCTTCCTCCATCCCTCCAACTCCTTGCGTCCTCTCTCAGACCTACACGCCTTCCTACATCTCTCCTTCTTCTTGCCTCCCCCCTCATTCTTGCCTCTTGTCCTTCCTCAGTTTTCTTCCTCTCTCATACCCCTTCCCTCTTTCCCTCCTCAACTTACCCTCTTCGCCCTCTCTCTTTCTAGTCTTTCACCATTTTTCCTACCTCCTTCACCTCCTCTCTTTCTTCCCTAAGTCTTCGTCTTCCCTCATTGCCCTTCCCTCTTTCCTTCCTCAGCCGTCTCTCCTACTTCCTGCCTTTCCTTTGGCTATCCCCTCTCCTTATGTCTCCCCTTTCCAGTCTCCGTCTTGTCTCGTATTTTATCGTACATCATTCCTCTTGCCTCATCCCCTTTTCTCCCTCTTGCTGAACCCTTCCCTCTTCTCAGCGTCACTTCATCGCTCCTGCCTCACCCTCTCCTCTCTTTTCGCCGCTTTCCTCTCTCCTGCCTCCTCTTTTTTTCCCCTTTCCTCTCTACCTTCTCTCTCGTTCCCCCTCTTCTCTCTCCTGCATCCATTCTTTATCCCCCTTCCTCTCTCCTGCATGTTCTCTTTCCCGCTTCTCGCTTTTCCTGTCTGCTCTCCCTTGCATCCTCTTATTCCCCCTCTCCTCTCTCCTCCATCCTCTCCTCTCGTCTCTCCTGCCTGCTTTCTTTACCCCTTCTCCTCTCTCCTGTGTGCCCTATTTTCCCTCTCTTCTCTCTCCTGTCCGTCTCCTCTCTCCTGCCTGTCCTCTTTTCCCCTCTCACCTCTCTTTTCTCTCCTCGCGTCTCCCCTGCCATCTCCTCTCCCCGTCTGTCGTGTACCCTTCATGTGACGTCTGTGTTGCGCCTCATGTGGACGACTGTGTATGACCCGTTTCTTGTGTGATTAATGAGGAAGTTGCTTTTGATCCCGCTTGCTTTTATCACACCACATAAATCAACCAGTTAACCACTCTGCCACACCATGCTCTATACTGTCAGACTCAAGATTAACACTCTGGCTGTTTATACCTCGATGGATGTAGTATACTGTCATCTGAAAAGCAACTGCGTTTTTTTTCAGTTCACCCTTCTAGACCTCGATCTTTCCTTGCTATATATATCGTCGTTGTTCAGTTTATAAGACAGTTTTTCGTTATATGGGGAAGGTATGTTAAATTTATCCTTCTTGGCTTGATACAGCGACCGAGTGAATTGACGCACCTTTTTGTTCGTAAGTTCATATTAATTTCTGCTTATTGGTGTCACTGTTTTATTGAGTGCTGTATTGGTTTGCAGGGTATCATCACTGTTGTTATATTCATCATTTATATTGCCACACCAGCGTCTGCATTCTTCGTCCCTTTTTGTTGTTGTTGTTGTTGTTGTTGTTGTTCTTCTTCTTCTTCTTCTTCTTCTTCATCTTCTTCTTCTTCTTCTTCTTCTTCATCTTCTTCTTCTTCTTCTTCTTCTTCTTCTTCTTCATCTTCTTCTTCTTCTTCTTCTTATTATTATTATTATTATTATTATTATTATTATTATTATTATTATTATTATTATTATTATTATTATTATTATTATTATTATTACTACTACTACTACTACTACCTCTACTACTACTACTACTACTACTACCTCTACTACTACTACTACTACTACTACTACTACTACTATTATTATTATTATTATTATTATTATTATTAGCCTAATACTCTCGAACCAGATGTGGCCCATGAATATCTACTTCCTTGGAGTGGTTGGGTTAATTGCTTTCTTAATGCCGCTCAGGGACAGGCAACTGGTCACCATCGCCAACTTTGATAATATTACAGTAATGGTGGATAAAAAATGGATTTAAATATATGTATCTATAGATTATTGTGAACCTCAAGTCGATTTCTTAAGCAGTTCATTTTTCTTCGTTAAGCAAGCACAGAATGAGACAATATTGCGGTGACTTACCCTTTCGTTAGTCCCTAGTTCCTCTGTCAGTGTTAATCGCTTCGTTAATCCCGTCGGTGGAGATAATCAGTGTTAATCCTTTCGTTAATCCTGTCGGTGGAGATAATCAGTATTAATCCTTTGTTAATCCTTTAGTTCCTATCAGTGTTAATCCTTTCGTTAATCTTGTCGGTGGAGGTAATCAGTGTTAATCTTTTCGTTAATCCTGTCGGTAGAGATAATCAGTGTTAATCCTTTCGTTAATCCTTTAGTTCCTCTCAGTGTTAATCCTTTCGTTAATCCTTTAGTTCCTCTGTCAGTGTTAATCCTTTCGTTAATCCTGCCGGTGGAGATAATCAGTGTTAATCCTTTCGTTAATCCTGTAGCTCCTCTGTCAGTGTTAATCCTTTCGTTAATCCTGTCGGTGGAGGTAATCAGTGTTAATCCTTTCGTTAATCCTGTCGGTGGAGATAATCAGTGTTAATCCTTTCGTTAATCCATTAGTTCCTCTGTCAGCGTTAATCCTTTCGTTAATCCTGTCGGTGGAGGTAATCAGTGTAATCCCTTCGTTAATCCTGTCGGTGGAGGTAATCAGTGTAATCCCTTCGTTAATCCTGTCGGTGGAGGTAATGTGTTAATCCTTTCGTTAATCCTGTCGGTGGAGGTAATGTGTTAATCCTTTCGTTAATCCTGTCGGTGGAGGTAATGTGTTAATCCTTTCGTTAATCCTGTCGGTGGAGGTAATGTGTTAATCCTTTCGTTAATCCTGTCGGTGGAGATAATGTGTTAATCCTTTCGTTAATCCTGTCGGTGGAGATAATCGGTGTGCCGAGCTGTGCAAAGCCGAGAGAAGCCTCCCGGTGCGAGATCTGATTGCCGCCGTGACGCTCGTGGCCGTGGGAGAAGGCGAGAAGGAAGAGCCCGAGATTGAGTGCGAGGATGGGCTGAGGCTGAATAGCATATTAATGAGATGCGTTGAGGAAGAGGGGTGTTTGATGCTCAGTCGACCGCTTCTTCCCCTCTACCTTCCTCCCTCAAACCTACGCGTCTTTCTCCACATCTCCTGTTCCTTGGCTCCTACCCTCGTCCTCGTCCTCGTCTCTTCTCTCCCACCTAAGTCTCCTCCCTCTCTCATTCCCTCCCTCCTTTCCTTCCTCAACCTTCCCTCTTCAACCTCTCTCCTGCTTTCAGTGTTCCTTCATTTTTCCTACTTCTTTGCCTTCTTCCTCCTTCCTCTGCTTCTGTAAATAGCAGTTGTGTTCGCATCGTTTTCCTCTTCTTCTGTAAATAGCATTCGTGTTCGCATCTGTAAATAGCAGTTGTGTTCGCATCTGTAAATAGTAGTCGTGTTCGCATCTCTGTAAATTGAAGTCGTGTTCGCATCTGTAAATAGCAGTCATGTTCGCATCTGTAAATAGCAGTATAGCAGTCGCGTTCGCAAGTCTGTAAATGGCAGTCGTGTTCGCATCTCTAAATAGCAATCATGTTCGCATCTCTCCTCTGCTTCTGTACAAAGCAGTCGTGTGTTCGTATCTGTCAGCTCATTCAATGCAGGGGATAATTTACTGCGCCTGACAGTAATACCTTAACACCCCGTGTCAGATCTTAAAAGCTACCCAAGCAAGAGTATTCGAACCCAGTGTTATCGGTCACAGGCTCTTAATACCATGACAAATACGGCTCTTGAACACGATAACTTTCCCCAGGCCGCCCACTAGCACCCCCTGCCGGTCGTGGTGTGAAGGCCTGCTCTGTGCCACCCCGCCTCGCCGCCAGGGTCCATAGTGCCCCTGCTAATTCAGCGATAATGGGAGGGGGTGAAGAAGGGGGCCATTGATAAACACCAGTACATCGGGCGACTAGTGGTTCGGTCGGTTTCGTGGTGGCCTTACATTCGGAGTTTGATAACGCTTTTCCTCGTCAGTTGAAATACCCAAACCTACCCCAAGCAACTATATACTGCCATTATTCTCTGTTTCTCCGTCTGCGCCTCATATCTGTCCTACCCTCCTCCTAAGCTTCCTATCACTGTACCGCACTACCACCACATCGTCATCTCATCACGCTTTACACACCTTGGACGGTGCCTAGTGTGTACGACTGAGCTCTGCAGATCCTGTACAATTTCTCTTTCTCCTAACTGTGTCTTTGATCTTGGTACAAATCCAGGGAATAATGTAGAAGGGTGATGAAGAAGTGAGTGATAATACCACACGGCCATCACATCACGCCACACACACACACACACACACACACACACACACACACACACACACACACACACACACACACACACACACACACACACACACACACACACACACACAAACCTTATCTAATATGTTGGCTCCGGGTTATCATTATTTCCTTTACATTCTATTCAAACTGCAATGGAATATAATAAGAGTCAGACCCAAGCCTACCGTGCAAATAAGAGAGTTAAGTTTCTCCTCACGTCTTAGGTGCTTCAGGTGTGTGGAGTAGCTGGCTGTCACTAATTATGTCTCCCTCTCTTACCTACCTCTTGGCTGGTTATGTTGTTCTCTGATGCCCTTCACTCCGGCTGACATGGACGCTGATTTAAATGTTATCTCATTACATTTCTTTCTGTTTTGTAAAGGTCTTTTTTTATTTTTAGTTCAAGTTGCTGAAAGACTGGCCAAGTAATGAATGCTGCTAGTCACCTGTGCCAATGAAAATAAGACTCAATGACCTCAATGTGGGTGTTCGTGGGAGACTGTGGGTTGTGATCTCCAGGCTGGGTACATGGGAGAGGGTAGAGGAGACAGGAGGATAGGGTAGAGGAGAGAGGCTGCCCGTGGAGACTGTGGACTCTGATCTCGAACCGTGGGGAGAGGAAATCGGCAGCTGTACTGTACTCTTGTCACTTCAACTGGGCGTAAAATTGCGATCTCCCCATCTTGAATGCTGAGCTGTAGGAAAATAATAACGCGAAAATACACTGAGAAATACTATGGAGAGAAGGTGGAGCCGTAGCAAAAATGAACATTAAGTGGTGAAAATGTCCGCCAATTTGTGAATGAACTAAAAGGTCTGTATTATCGTCGACTTTGGTTTTCTCAGCAAGCCGTTCTAAGGGATTTACTTCTGCTTATTTCAGCTTAATCGACTTATTCCCTTGATGTTTTTTTTTTTTTAATTAATTTCATATTTTTGGCTGTCTGTTATCATGATTTTGTTTTTTCTTGGAGGGTGCAATCTTGCAGGTTTCTGGCCTTTGGTTCCTACTTCTTTGCATAGAAAAAAAATATATATATATATATATATATATATATAGCCTGTAGTAGTGACGGTGTTAATGAGCGGTATATTTAACCCCTTCAGCTCGAGAACTCTTATCTAAACAAAGCAAAATGGTCTAAAGATAAGTTAAAGCTTGAATATGTTAAGGAATTCAGAGGGTTAGTATTCTGCCCCGTGCCTTTTATATCTCTTCAGTATTGACATGGTTTGTACAGGTGCGGACATAAATAACGATACACATCACTACGATAAATAACGCAGCAGTGAGCGATGAATTTTGAAACCCAGTAGTGTAGTCTTAGGAAATCAACAGACTTTTCAGAAGACTGTGTAAGAGTCTAATATTTCTTTGGCTAAGCACCCAGAAATTAGTTGTTTAGGACGAGGTGTAGGTGAGCATAATGAGACGAGAATACGAGCCCAGAATAAGAGTCTAAAGTGGAGGTTGTGTAGCCGTATGTCCATCAAGTACTGTACGAAAAACTCAGAGGAAAATATAGCTAATTCAGTTAATGTTTATAGATCTTTTGTTAATGATGAAGCTGTATTTCCTCGCGCCTGCCATGATGTGTTGAGAGTCGAGTACATCTTCTGATTTGTATTCATGAGTGTAGCTTTGAATAATGGGTAGTTTTGATGCATGTCAGTTAACCCATAATGCCCACTCAGGTCTTGAAATTAAATCCTTCATCGCTTTCTGTAATGAACTTGTATATTTCAAGGAACCAGTCTCATGGTTCATTTAGGTTAGTTAATATACTGTCTTGCCTTCGAGGTAACGGTAGATTCTTTATTGAACATTTATATTTTAAGGTACTATTACTCTTTTTACTTAAATTTGGCCTAAAATTATGCTACCATCTCTCCATCTTGAATACAGAGCTAGAGATTAATACTAGAATGCGATGCTAGTTACGAAAAGTGTCATGATAGGGATGTTGACCCATAGTATAGTCTTACTGTGTCACTGAGCTACGGGAAATAAGCTGCTACTGGACGAAAATCTAGGCCAAGTTAGTGCAGAAGGGGTATAGTTTTATGCATCTATTTGTGAAGTTGATATGCTGTTTCGCGGAGTGGGTAACAGAGAATGGCGTGTACCCTGACTTCTGACACCAAGACCAAGCTTCTCTCCTGGCTTCGAGTACCTCATTTTTAAAGAACCCCTTGGCGGATGTTTTTGTTAATTTGCCGCATCATTTCCGCGGAGGGACTCTAATTTGCCAGACCATGGACCCCAACAGCGCCATTCCCGGGGGCTGAGGCGGCCAGTGAGCCAAGCGTATTAAGCCTGGCCCTTGATGTTCTCAGCGGGAGTCACTTGCTACTAATTTCACAGGTGATTTACTGGCGTGTAGGG